>NC_081555.1:164823815-164878815 GCF_963082655.1 Stomoxys calcitrans | reverse complement strand
TGTATTAAGGGCATCAACCCTTCCCCAAAAAACACCCCCAAAGGTTAATATTGTCAACCATGCCAATATGTGGCTCAAATGAAAGGTATTTGAGATTTAAAAAACGAATTCGATAACCTATTTTGGGGTCATGTATTTGGGGTACGCCTCATCCTGTAAGCTCCACTTAAGCCAATGGCAATATGGGGTTTAAATAAATGGTATTTGAGAGAAGAGCACGATGCTGATTTATTTTCAGGACCAAGTATCTGGGGGACTACCTTTCCCCCGAAAACACCACTAAATCAGACATCGTGAGAATATCGGTCTGAAATAAAGTATTTCAAGAATGGAGTTCACCTTACATCCAAACTTAAATTCGTAGACCAATAAAGATCATATGGGATGCAGATAAAGACACTTATATTGTTAAACTGTTAGTCAAGTTAGCATGGTATTTCACTAAAAGATTTTTGATTGTCGAAAATAAATATTCAAAGGAAAGTTTTGTTCCATATAAAGTAAAAGAAGGCGCAGCGGAGCGGGCTAGTCTTATATACAATTCAATTTGTGTTTGTTTGTCGGTTTGTTTGTTTGTTCCGTATAGACTCCAACACGGCTGAACCGATTACCTTGAAATTTTCACAGATTGTGTAGGTTGGTCTGGAAGGAAACATAGGTTATATAATTTTTGATATCGGCAAGGGGGAGGGTCCGCCTCCCGTCCGCAAAAGTACTAACCAAAAATAAAAGTGGACCGATCGGGACATTGTTGGACTCAAATGAAAGGCATTCAGGAGTAGAGAATGAATTTCACATTAAAAATTCGGTCCAAGTAACGGGGGGCCGCCCCAGCCCCAAATCACCTATAATAGGTTTTTTGGACGATCATTACAATATGGGACTCAAATGAAAGGTATTCGGGAGTAGACTTCGAGTATGGTCAGGAAGGAGAAATGGGCTTTATAGCTTGTCGATTTTGGAAGGGGACGGACCCTCCCCCTTTACGCAAAAACACCACCCATAATCAAAAGTGGACCGATCGGGACAATATAGGTATCAAATGAAAAGTATGCGGGAGTAGATAACGAATCTGGCATATAAATTCCTGAGAAGTATAGAGGGTCACCCCAACCACACAAAAACGCCCAAAATGGGCACATTAGCCAATCACGGATATATGGGACTCGGTTTGTTTGTTCCGTATAGACTGAAAAACGGCAGAACCGAAGGAAACCTAGGCATGGAAGGAAACATAGGCTATATAATTTTTCTGTATCGAAAGGGGGACGGACCCTCCCCCTTATGCCAAAAACACAACCCAAAATCAAAAGTGGACCGATCGGGACAATACAGGGTTCAATTGAAAGGTATTGGAAAGTAGAATACAAATATGGTATTAAAATTTGAGTCTAAGTACCCATCGGGCCGCCCCAACACCAAAACTCCCCCAAACAGAAATACAGCTCGTTCATTGCAATATGGGACTCACATCTGGCATAAAAAGCAAGTCGAAATATAGGGGGTCACGTCACCAATCAAAAACGCCATTAGACCTATTATGGCTATATGATACTTGGCTAAATCGATTGTTATAAAATTTTCATAGATTGTGTACATTTGTCTGGAAGGAAACTTAGGCTATATAATTTTAGATATCGGGTGGAGGCGGACCCTCCCCTTACCCAAAAAACGCCACAATATCCGAAAGTGGTCCCATCGGCACAATAAGGATATCAAATGAAAGGTAATAGAGAGTAGAATACGAATATGGCACCATTGGATAGGGGTATACTAATTTCGTCATTCTGTTTGTAACACCTCGAAATATGCCTCTCTATTGTTGATTGTTATGTCATTTTAAGTCGATCTAGCCATGTCCGTCTGTCCGACCGTCTGTCGAAAACACGCTAACTTTCAAAGAAGTAAAGCTAGGGGCTTGAAATTATGCACAAATACTTTCAATAAATGTAGGTCGGTTGGGATTGTAAATGGGCCAAATCGGTCTATGTTTTGATATAGCTTCCATATAAACCGATCTTGGGTCTTGACTTCTTCAGCCTCTAGAGGGCGCAATTCTAGTCCGATTTGACTGAAATTTTACACGTGGTGTTTTCGTACTACTTCCAAAAACTGAGCTAAGTATGGTTCAAATCGGTTCATGACCTGATATAGCTGTCATATAAACCGATCTGGGGTCTTGACTTCTTGAGCCTCTAGAGGGCGCAATTCTCGTCCGATTTGACTGAAATTTTGCACGTGGTGTTTTGGTATCAGTTCCAACTACTGCGTTAAGTATGGTTCAAATCGGTCTATATTTTGATAAAGCTGCCATATAAACCGATCTTGGGTCTTGACTTCTGTAGCCTCTAGAGGGCGCAATTCTCATCCGATTTGACTGTAATTTTGCACCTAGTGTTTTGGCATCACTTCCAACAACTGAGCTAAATATGGTCCAAATCGGTCTATATTTTGATATAGCTGCCATATAAACCGATCTTGGGTCTTGACTTCTTCAACCTCTTTAGGGCGCAATTGTCATCCGATTTGGCAGAAATTTTGTACAATGGCTTCTCTCATGACCTTCAACATACGTGTTCAATATGGTTTGAATCGATCAATAGCTTGATACGTACCTATCTCCCGATTTTGCTTCGTGAGCCCCTACAAGGCGCAATTCTTTTCCGAATGAACTGAAATATTACACAATGACTTCCACAATGTTCAGCATTCATCAATGGTCCGAATCAGACTATAACTTGATATAGCTCCAATGGCATAACAGTTCCTAGTCAATATTCTTTGTTGGCCTAAAAATAGATACCGCGCATAGAACTCGACAAATGCGATCCATGGTGGAGGGTATATAAGATTCGGCCCGGCCGAACTTAGCACGTTCTCGCTTGTTAATGCTTATTTCTTTAGTTTTTTTTTTTCATTATTGATTAAACAAAGTTTTGCTTTTTGGGTGTTACTACCAGTTCCTTTAGTGGTTTATTTAAAGGTTAAATCAACTATTTGACTTAACATACCCAACCACTGCCATCCGATTGTTTAGCCTTGGCAACAACCACCTGTTACCAGGTTTCATTAGAATTTCATAAAAAATAAATTAAGTCTGATATTTGTGCTTAGACTGTTCAAACAAATAACGAAACTTGGCAAAACTTTTCTTCGTTTACTTTCTTTTCCATTGTTTAATGGAAATCAAACAACAGCAAAAAGTCTGGACAGCTTTATCAGAACTTTTCAAAATTATTCTTAGCCCTGGGATGGAAGAAAAGAGAGGTGGTTGACTTCATCCATGGCAAAAGACAAATAGCAAGGACATGGTGTCCTGCCATCAAATCAGGAAGAAAGGTATTGTAAAAGGAAATATTGAACAACTTGACTAAGGTAATTAGTAAAAAAAAAACACCATGTTTTTTCTTGGCATTTTGTTTTGGACAACTTATTGACTAATGACGTTTGAGCAAAAGCTGTTGGGCTTTTAATGAAGGGACTATGTGAGTATGAGGATTTTGGCAAATATTTAAAATGTTCATTCTAAGGCCCTTATGTTGGTTAATATTTATCCGAATTATACTAACTGAGATTTAGATAGAGCAACATACTGTCTGAAAAACTTTATATTGGGTTGCCCAAAAAGTAATTGTGGATTTTTTAAAAGAAAGTAAATGCATTTTTAATAAAACTTAGAATGATCTTTAATCAAATATACTTTTTTACACTTTTTTTCTAAAGCAAGCTAAAAGTCACAGCTGATAACTGACAGAATAAAGAATGCAATTACAGAGTCACAAGCCTTGCTGCGCCTTCTTTAACTCTATTTAGGGTGAGGACACTCCGCCCTGAATGTGTATATCGTGCTACTGTAGCCTTTGTCCACCTATGACGCTGAACGCCTGCGTTCGAATCCTGGCAGAACTTCTTAATGCTGGCCACATTAGCGAGGTACAACACCATGCATGGTCATGTAAAAAATTCTCCCCAAAGAGATGTCACACTACGGCACACCGTACGAATTCGGCTATAAAAAAGGTCCCTTATCGTTGATAAACTCAACTTGAATCGGACAGTACTCATTGATGTGTGAAAAGTTGCCCCCGCTCGGTTCCTGGGAAAATTTTTACTCTACTCCCAAATGTCTTTCTTTTAAGCCCCATATTACTGTATTGGTAAATATTTCGGGTTTAGGGGGTATTTCGGGGGTGGTCACTGGGCCATCAAAGTAAATATAAGATTCGTGCTCTACTTTCAGAAACATTTCGTAAGAGTCCCATAATGTCATAATCGGTAAATAAGTTGTCTTTGAAGGTGTGGGGTGGACCACAGGGTCTTTGTCCCGAAAATGAATATAAATTTCCCGAAAATCAATAAATATCAACCCCAAATAGCTTTTATATTCCCACTTCCTGACCATATTCGTAATCTATTCCCGAATACCTTTCATTTGAGTCCCATATTGTCAGGTTCGTCAAATAAACCTATTTTAAGGGGTTTTAGGGTGGGGCGGCTCCCAAACACATGGCTCTATATTGTCGTTATTGATCCATATATCCATTTGGCAGGTTATGGGCTATCCCCACCGACAGTTTGTTTGTTTCGTATAGACTCATAAGCGGCGGAACCGATTATTTTGAAATTTTCACAGATTATGTAGGTTGGTCTGAAAGGAAACATAGGCTATATACAATTTTTGATATGGGGAGGGGGCGGACCCTCCCCCTTAACCCAAAAGTACTATCCAGAAATAAAAGTGTACCGATTGGGACAATATAAGATTCAAATGAAAGGTATTCAAGAGTAGAGTACGTATTTTATAATAAAAGTTAGGTCCAAGTACCTAGGGGACCGTCCCAGCACCAAATCCCTTAAAATAGATTTATTAGACGATCATGACAATATGGGACTCAAATGAAAAGTTGGGTCAAAGTACCTGGGGTGCCGCCCTGGCCCCAAACCCCCTTAAAATAGGTTTATTTGACGATCATGACACTATGAGACTCAAATGGGAGGTATTCGGAGGTCTGGAAGGAAACATAGGCCATATAATTTTTTGATATCGGGAGGTGGGGCGGACCCACCCCCTTAACCCAAAAGTACTACCCAAAAATAAAAGTGCACCAATCGAGACAATATGGGATTCAAATGAAAGCTATAGTAGAGTACGAATTTCATAATAAAAGTTGGGTCCCAGTAACCGGGGGGCCGCCCCAGCCCCAAAACTCCTTAAAATAGGTTTATTTGACGATCATGGCAATATGAGACTCAAGTGAAAGGTATTCGGGAGTAGATTACGAATATGGTCAGGAAATTTTAGTTTTTATACCCTTCACCGTAGGATAGGGGGTATATTAATTTAGTCATTCCATTTGCAACACATCGAAATATCAATTTCCGACCCTACAAAGAATATATACTTCGGATCGTCGTAAAATTCTAAAACGATTTAACGATGTCCGTGTGTCTGTCAGTCTATCCGTCTGTCCGTCTATTCGTCTGTCCGTACGTCTGCTGTGATCACTCTACAGGCTTAGAAAATTGAGATATCGAGCTGAAATTTGGCACAGATACGTATTTTTGATACACGCTGGTTAAGTTCTTGAACCGGCCAAATCGGACCATATTTGGATATAGCTGCTATATAGACCGATTTTTCGATAAAGGCTCCAATGCCCATAAAAACATTTTTCATCCGATTTTGCTGAAATTTGAAGCAGTGGGTTATTTTAAGCCTCCCGACATCTGACCCAAATATGGTTCAGATCGGACTATATTTAGATATAGCTATCATATAGACCGATCTCCCGATAAAGGGTCTGAAGCCCATAAATGCTTTATATATTGCCCAATTTAGCTGAAATTTGAAACAGTGGGTTATTTTCATCCTCCCGATATCTGACCTGAGTTTGGTTTAGATCGGACTATATTTAGATATAGCTGCCATATAGACCGATCTGCCGATAAAGGGTCTGAAGCTCATAAAAGCTTTATTTTTTATCCGATTTCGCTGAAATTGGAAACAGTGGGTTATTATGAGTCTTACGACATCCGAACTGAGTATGGTTCAGATCGTACTATATTTCGATATAGCTGCCATATAGACCGATCTGCCGATAAAGGGTCTGAAGCCCATAAAAGCTTTATTTTTTATCCGCTTGCGCTGAAATTTGAAACAGTCAGTAATTTAAGACCTCCCGACATCTGATCCCAATATGGTTCAGATCAGACTATATTAAGATATAGCTGCCATATAGACCGATCTTCCGATAAAGGGTCTGAAGCTTATAAAAGCTTTATTTTTTATCCGATTGCGCTGAAATTTGAAACAGTGAGTAATTTAAGACCTCCCGGCATCTGATCCAAATATGGTACAGATCGGACTATATTAAGATATAGCTGCCATATAGACCGATCTGCCGATAAAGGGTCTGAAGCCCATAAAGCTTTATTTTTTATCCGCTTTCCCTGAAATTTGAAGCAGTGGGTTATTTTAAGCCTCCCGACATCTGACCCAAATATGGTTCCGATCGGACTATATTTAGATATAGCTATCATATAGACCGATCTGCCGATAAAGGGTCTGAAGCCCATAAAAGCTTTTTTTTTTATCCGATTTCGCTGAAATTGGAAACAGTGGGTTATTTTAATCCTCCCGACATCTGACCTGGGTATGGTTCAGATCGGACTATATTTAGATATAGCTGCCATATAGACCGATCTCCTGATAAAGGGTCTGAAGGCCATAAAATCTTTATTTTTCCTCGGACTTCGCTGAAATTTGATACAATGAGTAGTTTTAGGCCCACCAACATCTGACTCAAATATGGTTCAGATCGGACTTTATTTAGATATAGCCGCCATATATGCCACTCTCCTGATAAAGGGGCTGAGCCCATAAAAGCCCTTTTTATCACCCGATTTCGCTAAAATTTTGCAACAGTGGTTTCTTTTAGGTCTCCCGACATCCGTCTTAAATATGGTTTGGATCGGATTAAACTTAGATATAGCTGCCATATAGACCGATCTGCCGATAAAGTGCCTAATGCCCATTAAAGCTTTATTTTTTATCCGATTTCGCTGAAATTTAAAGCAGTGATTAGTTTTAGGTCACCCGCCACCCGACCCAAATATGGTAAAAATATGACTGTACTTAGATATAGTTGTCATATAGACCGGTATGGCGGTTAAGGGTCTGAAGCTCATATTCAACAGTTATAAGACCACTCAATGTCCGTTATCTAATTTTCATAGGATTTTGATGAAAGGGGGTTTACATATATACCCGAGGTGGTGGGTATCCAAAGTTCGGCCGGGCCGAACTTAATGCCTTTTTACTTGTTTTCTTAGTTTTAAAATGTGATATCCTTTTATTCTTAATGTGGTAAGAAAAGTTTCCTTTTTCATCTAAGTTATAGGGATCAACATCCCTTAAGAGATTCTTCTTCATAATTCAGCTGCAACTCTCAAAAGCAACTATAAATCTGTAAGGCACACTGATATCTTTTTAAGCAGCTGCAAGGACAGGCTGCTGTCCTGTCTTATTTATGACTTCTTTTATTTCATTAAAAATTACAAAATACCGTAATAGTGGCCTTATTTTCTCTTCTGTCTTTGCTGCGTGCACAAAGGCATTCATCTTTTTTTCATTGTTAAGGAGAGCATGGTTGATGCCGCCATAACGTGTCATTAGTCTAATGAGAGTATTTTAATAATTTATATGGATATACAACAAACTGACACATGAACCCCCATGTATTAGCGCGCCACAACCACACACTCGCATTCTAATACACATATCTCAGCCTTGAGATTCTTTATTGGGTTCTGCGAAAATGTTTAGAAATATTTTCGAGAGATTTATCTTGAGATTCCTTTCATAGTGACAGCGTATAATTTAAAAGGTTGCTGCTTGGTATTTCACTCACTTAGCTTCCTTAGACCAGATTTCCGTTTTTGCCCAAGGACTAACTAAAAGTGTAGGCTGCTCGTTTCCCCTTACATTTGGCATTAAATTTAAACATATATTATTCAGGACTTTCATATTTGTATGGGTAATTTTTGAGGGAAATTGCCATGACACCTGTTTTATGGCAGGACAATGATGAGCTAAGCACAAACAAAGCCTGACAAAAAAAGTGAAATGTGAGAGGACATGATACTTTGCTTCTTCTTCTACTTAGGAAAAGAAAGGGTTCACATGAATAACAATGTATGGATTAGGGTGTAGCGATTGGTATGGGAATAAAAAATTTGGTGAGTGCTTGGCATTTTTGCCTCTTGGGATTGTTCTGAGAAGAAGCAGAAGCTGTGAGGACATGGATGAAGAAGAGACTATAGAACACCTTCTGTGTGTGTGTCCCGCATTGACAGTCAGAAGGAGTTCCTCTTAAGGTTCTCATTTCTTTGAGAACCTGTCTGATGTAGCGGTTGTGAACATTCGCAAGTTGTTGGGCTTTTTAAAGTGATCTGGATAGTTCAAAGGTAGGAACTAAAAGGCATCTTCCTTCTTCTGTTTTTTGGTGGTGTCACAATGGACATATTTTAACTTGCAGTCGAAGAAAGATGTCGGTAGGCCTAAGGCAACTCACTGTTCCAGATTTCAGCAAAATCGGATAATAAATGTGACTTTTATTGGCCTTAGACCCTAAATCGGCGGATCGGTCTATATGGGGGCTATATCAAGATATAGTCTGATATAGCCCATCTTTGAACTTAACCTGCTTACGAAAAAGAATCTGTGCAAAGTTTCAGCTCAATATCTGTATTTTTAAAGACTGTAGCGTGATTTCAACACAAAGACGGACAGACGGACTAGATCGTCTTAGATTTTTAGCTAATCAAAAATATACAATATATACTTTATAGGGTCGGAAATGGATAATGTGTGTAATAATGATGTGTTGCAAGCGAAAAATATTCTCTGTTTAAAATTTCAGCGAAATCGAAAAGATCGGTCTATCGGGAGATCGGTCTATATGGCAGCTATATCTAGTTAGTTAGGAGATCTGATACAACTCACTGTTCTAAATGTCAGCAAAATCGCGTTTCAGAATATAAATCAGAAGATCGGTCTAAGCGGCAATTATATCCCAATATAGTCCTGTATGGACCCTACTCGGTACGGATATCGCCATGACCCATTTGCAATTCCCAACAACCTACTTCAGTAAGGGGTATCTGTGGCTAGCTTCATTCTTAAAGTGGCTAGCTTCATTCCTTCGACCGCTATCATAATTTCAACAGATTCGATTTAAGCGCATAAGTTAAACAGACGGACGGGCAAAGCGAGATGGGTTCGGAATATTAATAGGATATTTTTATATATCTACCATACATTCCGATCTCTCGATTGAAGGGATTAGACCTATAAAAGGAGCATATAACATCCGATTTCGATTCCCATATAAACTGACCTTTCGGCTTAACATTTCGAGTCCCTGGAAATTGAAATTGTCGTCCGATTTGGTTGCAACTTTGCACTTAGGTTAGGTTAGGTTGAAAAAGAGGGTACGGATATTAATCCGCTCCATGCCACTATGAAAATACACTTAAGCCAGTAATCGGCTTGTTGTGCGCTCTTAATACTAAAAAAGTAAACTCGAAAAAAATCTCTGTTAGGTATTCGATGCTACTTACAAAATTTTAAATTGTTTTCCATGCCACGCCCCTAAGTTGGATCATGTCTGGTATTGTGTCCCCACCTAAGTATTGGTGTCTTTTAGCAGCGAATTCCACGCAAAGGCATAGGAAATGCTTCAACGCCTCATTATCTTCCAACACATGACCTACACATGCTATCACTTGCCGCACCGATTTTGCACAAGCAAACTCGTAGTGCTATGTGTCCCGTTATGATACCAAAAGCTAAACTCCTTCTTTCTTCCTTTCAGTAATGGCCTCGTCCTCTCACGATTCCGATCACCGTATAGGATTTTCGCCGTCTTACCGACTGTTTCGCTGTGGCATAGTGTTACATGTTCGTTGTCCACGCCCTTAACGTGTTACGTGTTCGTTGCCCACGCCCTTAACACGGACTGCGTCTATCCGAAAGGCTTTGAGTTATCCAAGTTTATTGACGGCAATCCTCAGGCCTTCACCGCCAAATCGTCTGCCCTTTCATTCCCCCTTACTCCGTTATGGCCCGGCACCCAAACGATGTGGATTGCAATCCTTTGGCCTTCCTCGCGAAATCGTCTGGCTTTTCATTCCCCTTACTCCGTTATGGCCCTGCACCCAAACCTTGCGGATTGTGCCACTCTCACAGAAGTCGTTAATCCCCTTCTTAGACTGGAAGACTGTTCGTGATCTGACCGTCCTGGTTAGTGTAGGTCGGTTAGGATTGTAAATGGGCCATATCGGCCCATGTTTTGATATAGCTGCCTTATAAACCGTTTTTGGGGTTTGACTTCTTGTGCCTCTAGAGGGAGCAATTCTCATCCAATTTGACTGAAATTTTGCACATAGTGTTTTGATATCACTTCCAAGAACTGTGCAAAGTATGGTTCAAGGCGGCCCATAACCTGGTATAGCCGCCATATAAACTGATCTTGGGTCTTGACTTCTTGAAGGCGGAAATTTTGGACATAGTGTTTTGATATCACTTCTAAGAACTATGCGAAGTATGGTTCAAATTGGTCCATATCCTGATGTAGCTGGATATGGACCACGACGTGTTTCGCTATGACTTCCAACAACTGTGCCAAGTATGGTTCAAATTGGTCAGTAACCTGATATAGCTGCCATATAAACCGATCTTGGGTCTTGACTTCTTGAGTCTCCAGAGGGCGCAATTCTTATTCGATTGGAATGAAATTTTACACGACGTGTTGCGCTATGATTTCCAACAACTTTGCTAAGTTAGGTTCAAATCAGTTCATAACCTGATATAGCTGCCATATAAACCGATTTTGAATCTTGACTTCTTGAGTCACTAGAGGGCGCAATTATTATTCGTTGAATGAAATTTTGCACGAAGAATTTTGTTATAATATCCAACAACTATACCAATTAAGGCTTAAATTGGTCCACAACCTGATACAGCTGCCATATAATCCGATCTGGCAACTTGACTTCTGGAGCCCCTAGAGGGTGCAATTCTTATTCGATTGGAATGAAATTTTCCATGACGTATTTCGCTACGACTTCCAACAACTGCGCTAAGTTAGGTTTAAATCGGTCAATAACCTGATATAGCTGCCATGTAAACCGATCTTGAATTTTGCTTTTTGAGCCACTAGAGAGCGCAGTTCTTAACCGATTGGAATGAAATTTTGCACGAAGTATTTTGTTATGATATCCATCAACTGTGCCAAGTATGGTTGAAATCGGTCCATAACCTGCTATAGCTCCCATATAAACCGATCTTCCTATTTTACTTCTTGAGCCTCAAAAGGTCGCAATTTTTATTCGAATTGGCTGAAATTTTCCACAACGACTACTACATTGAGTTTAATAATGGTCCGGACCATCGGACCATAAGTTTATAAAGCTCCAACATCTTAGCAATTGTTTTACTTTTACCGTATCGGGAAAAGAACTAGACAGATGCGATCCATGGTGAAGGTTATATAAGATTCGGCTTCGGCCGAACTTAGTACGCTTTTAGTGTTTAAATTCTTATATTTTGTTTGTTTGCCCTTTTTTTTTGTCTTAAAATCTTATTGAGATTTGAATAGAAATCATTGAACAATGGTCTAAAGCCCGATAATATCCTGCAAAGGAATGTCAATACTTATTTTTCTGTACAAACGCAGAGTTTTTTTTTTTTTTGAGGAAAGGATAGATACCCTTTTCCTGAGAAAAATGAAGCCAAAATGAAAACCATTTGTCTCTAAAGGGTAGTGTTATCATTATAACAAACATTTATAACTTTTTATTATATTAAGAATTTATTTTCAATGTTTCTTCGAGTTTCGCTTAGCTTTGTTCTTCAAAGCAGCCTTGAATTTGTTGTGCAAATGAATTCTTTTTGAAGGTTTAACTTTTGCTTTCAAAGGTTTGTGGGATAATCTCAATGGCTTTTTTGGTTTTCTTGACACTTTGTTCGTTGTTTTTGGGGCAGAAGCTGTTTTAACCTCATCTTCGTATTCATATTCCTCATATTCATCGTCTTCTTCATCATCGTATTCTTCGTCATCGTATTCTTCATCATCGTATTCTTCATCATCATTTTCTTTATCATAATTTTCTTCATTGTCGTCTGCTTTGGGATCATCTTCATTGTTTTCGTCTTCATCGCTGTCATTTTGATCTTCAGGTATATTGTCTTTTATGTTGTCATTTGCAGTTTCTTCTTCGTGCTCATCTTTTTTTGTATCTACAGATTCTTCCACACCTTCAGCAGCTCCTTTATCATTTGCTAAATCTTCGGGTGCTTCCTCATCTTCATATTCATCCTCATCTTCATATTCATCCTCATCTTCATATTCATCCTCATCTTCATATTCATATTCATCTTCGTAGTCATCATCGTATTCATATTCATCATCTTCATCAGCCGCTTCGTCTTCAGCATAGTCATCAACTTTTTTCCCATCTTTGTTTCGATCACTGGTTTCCAAGGCTCGAGCTGGAGCCGATAGCACCACTAATGACCACACACAAACTAACAGACCCAAGATCCGTAACTTCATTTTTCTACTAAAAGTACTACTTAACTATCGGAAAACACAAGTTAAGCAGAGTATTTATAAACTTTGTTATAACTGAACTACTGGCGCAGGTTAAATCAATGTTAGTCTATGTCTACACAATTTCATGATATTCTTCATTCATTTCTCTAGAGTTTCTTTAATTTTGATTATTTGTTTAGAGCAAATAAAATACGAGAGGTAAAACATATGTACCGGAAGGACAAATGTGCGAAATATTCTTAATTCAAGAACATACCTCGTGCCACCTTGAATTCCAAAACCAAGATGTATGATGAGTTGCCTAAAATTTGAATTTGACTGCCAGTAATAGCCTACTCTACTACTGTGGGATAGTTATTAAAACTTGATGTGTTTGTTTAAAGCACTCAGAAGGAACAAATATACAGCTAGAAGAAGAAACAAAAATACAGCTATTGATTAGTACACGGATCGCGTCAGAATATGTTAAGCTCTATACTGTCTGTGGTCATGTTTTCACGAAATGTGGCCCGAGGGATTCTCTTATGGCTCCGACATTGCTATGAAATTTCATGGAAATTGTTTAAGAGTCAAATATAGTTCCCATATCATAATTTAGTCATTTGTTATCTGATTCTCAAACATTTGGCTAGAAAGTTTCTCATTGTAAGCACATTTAGTAACCGCTCTTCTCAAAATTTAGCACAGCGATTTTTTCTATGACTCCCACAATATGTACGGATTTTTGCCTAAATAATTCATTTCAAATTTAAGCAAATTTTATTTTCGACGCGTAGTCTGCATACCCTATAAGGTCTCAGGTATCAAAAAGTAGTATTAGCCCGTCTTTAGCCCATGCTTACTTGTTTGGACTAAGAAAGATCAACAGGTAAATATGGGTTAAGTTTGGTTCTGCTGAATTTGGGAAAAGGTATTTCTTATATTCTTGGCCCTAGGAAAAGCTTGTTTCTATACCCTTTATCATAGAAAAGGCTAGTTTCTATACTCTTTCCCTTGAAAAAGATTATTCTCTATGCCGTTATCCTGGAGGCCACCGCAGCGCAGAGGTAAGCATGTCCGCCTATGACGCTGAACGCCTGGGTTCGAATCCTGGCGAGACCATCAGAAAAAATTTTCAACGGTGGTTTTCCCCTCCTAATGCTGGCAACATTTGTGAGGTACTATGCCATGTAAAACTTCTCTCGAAAGAGGTGTCGCACTGCGGCATGCCGTTCAGACTCGGCTATAAAAAGGAGGCCCCTTATCATTGAGCTTAAAACTTGAATCGGACTGCACTCATTGATATGTGAGAAGTTTGCCCCTGTTCCTTAGTGGGATGTTCATGGGCAAAATTTGCATTTGTATTTGCTTATCCTGAGAAAGGCTAGTTCCTGTACCCTTTCCTCTGGAAAAGAGGACTTTCTTTAAAAGAAAAGAGGACCTTTCCCTGGGGAAAGGGTAGTTTCTATATTTTTGCCCCGGGGAAGGTGAAGTTTCTATACCACTTCCCCTATAAGGTGTGAGGTATCAAAAGTAGTCTTACCTCGACTTTAGCCCGTCCTTACTTGTTTGCTAAATATGGGTTAAGTGTGGTTCTGCTGAATTTTGAAAAAGGTATTTTCTATACCCTTTGCCCTAGGAAAGGGTAGTTTCTATACCCTTTACCATAGAAAAGGGTAGTTTCTATACTCTTTCCCTTGGAAGCTATTATTCTCTATGCCCTTACACTGGGAAAAGCTAGTTTCTATAGCCTTTCCTCTGGGAAAGAGCACTTTGTTAACCTTTCCCTGGGGAAAGGGAAGTTTCTATATTTTTGCCCTGGGGAACGTGAAGTTTCTATACCATTTCCCCTGGAAAAGGTTGTTTCTTAACACTTGCTCTTAGGAAAAGGTTGTTTCTTTACCCTTTCCCCTGAGAAAGGGTAGTTTCTATACCCTTTCCCCTAAGAAAGGGTAGTTTATGTGCCCTTTCCCCTGAGAAGGGGTAGTTTCTATGCCCTTTCCCTTGGGAAAGGGTAGTTTCTATACACTTTACCCTCGGAAGGCGTATTTTTTTCCTTTTCCCCTGGTAAAAGGTTGTTTCTTAACACTTTCTCTTAGGAAAAGGTTGTTTCTTTACCCTTTCCCAGGGGAAAGGGTAGTTTCTATACCCTTTGCCCTGGGAAAGGGTGTGTCTATTCGCTTTCCCCTGATAAACGTAGTTTCTTAACCCTTCCCCCTGGGAAAGGGTTGTTTCTATATCCATTCCCCTGAGAAAGAATAGCCTATGTACCCTTTTCCCTAGGATAGTTTAGTTTCCATACCCTTTCCAAGTTTAGTTTCTATACCCTTTCCAAGTTTAGTTTCTATACCCTTTAATTTGTTTTACCCTTTGCCCGGGGAAAGGGTAGTTTCTATACTTTTGTTCCGGGGAAGGTGAAGTTACTTTACCATTTCCCCTGATAAAAGTAGTTCCTTAACCCTACCCGCCGGGAAAGGGTTGTTTCTATACCCATTCCCCTGGGAAAAGAAAATTTATATACCCATTCCCCTTGGATGGGATAGTTTATAGACCCTTTCCCCCGAAAAAAAAAGTATTTTCTATGCCCTTTCCCCTGGGAAAAGATAATTTATATATCCATTCCCCTGGGATAGGATAGTTTATAGACCCTTTCCCCTGAAAAAAAGTATTTTTTATACCCTTTCCCCTGGGAAAGTGTAGTTTCTATACCCTTTCCCCTCGGAAGGAGTATTTTCTTTATCCTTTCCCCTCAGAAAGGTTTGTTTCGATGCCCATTCCCCTGGGAATGGATTGTTTCTATGCCCTTTTTCCTGGGAAAGGATAGTTTCTATACCCTTCCACCTGGGAAAGGGTAGTTTCTATACCCTTTTTTCTGGGAAAGTGCGGTTTCTATGCAATTTTCTGTGGAAAAGGGTAGTTTATATACCCTGTTCCCTAGCAAATGGTAGTTTGTTTACTTTTTTTTCCTGAAAATGGGTAGTTTGTATACCCTTTCTCCTCGGGAATGGTAATTTCTATTCCCTTATCCCAGGGAAAGGGTAGCTTCTATAAACTTTCCCCGCGGAAGGAGTATTTTCTTTATCCTTTCCCCTCTGAAAAGTTTGTTTCTATACCCATTCCCCTGGGAATGGATAGTTTCTATGTCCTTTTTTCTGGGAAAAGGTAGTTTATATACCCTTTCCTCTGAAAAAGGGTAGTTTCTATACCCTTTCCTCTGGGAAAGGGTAGTTTTTATACCCTTTCGTCTGGAAAAGTGTGGTTTCTATGCAATTTTCTCTGGGAAAAGGTAGTTTATATACCATTTTCCCTAGCAAATGGTAGTTTGTTTACTTTTACCCTGAAAATGGGTAGTTTGTATACCCTTTCCCCTCGGAAAGGGTAATTTCTATTCCCATTCCCTTGGAAAATTTTAGTTTTTTTACCCTGTCTCCAGGAAAATTGTGTTCCTTTGCCTTTTCGCCTGGAAAGGCGTAGTTTTTATAAATTTTACCCAGGGAAAGGGTACTTTGTATACCTTTAAACTTGGAAAGAGGTACCTTCTATACCAATTTACCTGGAAAATGGCGGTTTCTTACCCTTTCCTCTAAGAAAGAGTAGTTTTAATACTCTTTCTGCATAGAAAAGATAGATTTTGTACTCTTTCCCCTGGGAAAAGGTAGTTTCTATACCGTTTCCCCATCAAACGGTAGATTCTATGCCATTTCCCAAATTAAGGGAGAATCTTCCCTTAATTTGGGAAATGGCATAGAATCTACCGTTTGATGGTGCCGTTGGATGCCCTTACCCCTAAAAAGAGTACTTATTATGCACTTTCCCCAAAGAAGTGTACCTATTATAACCTTTTTCCTTAAAATGGGTGTTTCCTAGCTCTAATAGCATAGTAATTTTTTCTTGTACCCATTTTCCTAGCAAAGCTTTATTTCCATACCCTCTCCCCTGGCAAATGCTAGTTTCTTTATTCTTTTCCCTGAAAAAGGGTAGTATTTTATATCCTCCATCATAGAATGGGAGGTATACTAATTTCGTCATTCCGTTTGTAACACCTCGAAATATTTGTCTAAGACCCCATAAAGTATATATATTCTTGATCGTCGTATATACATTCTTGATCATTTTAAGTCGATCTATCCATGTCCGTCCGTCTGTCGAAAGCACACTAACTTTCCAAGGAGTAAAGCTAGCCGCTTTAAATTTTGCACAAATACTTCTTATTGGTGTAGGTCGGTTGGGATTGCAAATGGGCCAAATCGCTCCATGTTTTGATAAAACTGCCATATGAAACTATCTTGGATCTTGATTTCTTGAGCCACTAGAGGGCGCAATTCTCATCCGATTTTGCTGAAATTTTGCACAAAGTGTGTTTTTAAGACTTTCAACAACTGTGTTAAGCAGGGTTAAATCGCTACATAACCTGATATAGCTGCAATATAAACCGATCTTGAATCTTGAATTCTTAGGCCTCTAGAGGGCGCAGTTCTCATCCGATTTGGCTGAATTTATGCATGAAGTGTTTTGTTATGACCTCCAACAATTGTGGTTAGTATGTACCAATCGGTACATAACCTGATGTAGCTGCCATATAATCCGATCTTGGATCTTGAATTCTTGAGCCACTACAGGGCGCAGTTCTCATCTGATTTGGATGTAATTTTGCACGAAGTGTGTTTTTATGACTTCCAATAATTGTGGTTTGTACGGTTCAAATCGGTCCATAACCTGATATAGGTGCCATATAAACCGATCTTTGAACTTGACTTCTTGACCCCATAATGGGCGCAGTTCTCATCCGATTTGTCTTCAATTTGGCATAAGGTGTTTTATTGAGACTTCCAACAAGTGTGTTAAGCAGGGTTAAATCGCTACATAACCTGATATAGCTGCAATATAAACCGATCTTGAATCTTGAATTCTTAGGCCTCTAGAGGGCGCAGTTCTTATCCGATTTGGCTGAATTTATGCATGAAGTGTTTTGTTATGGCCTCCAACAATTGTGGTTAGTATGGTTCCAATCGGTACATAACCTGATATAGCTGCTATTTAAACCGATCTTGGATCCTGACTTCTTGAGCCACTAGAGGACGCAATTCTCAGCTCTTATATATACCGATTTCAGCTCTTATAAAAACCGATTTCGTCATTGTGCTTCTTAAGCCCCTCCAGGGCGCAATTCATATTCTACTACTATGGCCTTCAACATTCAATTCATTTATGGTCTAGTTCTATTAGACCTGTTGGCATCCATGTCAAGTTGGGTCTCGATTGTACTCTATTTAAGTATACCTGACATATAGACCGATCTCCTGATTTAGGGTCTTAAGGTCATAGCATTTTTTCGTCAATTTTGCTTAAATTTGGAACTGGGCCTTGTATGATTTAAACAAAATATGATCCAAATCCGCCATATTTGGATATAACTGTGAATATAGTGGAGTTATTATAAAATAGGATAACAATTTATGTATGTTCAAATTTCGGAACGGCCGAACGTTTTTACTTTTTTATTTTTGTCATACATCATCCATTTATTCTTCAACAAGCATGTGGGGAACTGTTTTCTGAGTTCGGCAATCATTTCAGGGGAAAGATGTTCTGGCACTAGGTCCCACTCCCATGGCAATCAAGCAGGCAATGAAGTGACAATTCCATGATACGAATGCTTTGTGTTGGATGAAAATGTCTGATTACGAAATTGTTTATACCCACCACCGAATAATGGAGGTATATTCATTTTGTCATTCCGTTTGCAACACATCTAAATATCCATTTCCGATTATATAAAATATATATATTCTTGATCAGCGTAAAAATCTAACACGATCTAGCCATGTCCGTCCGTCTGTCCGTCTGTCTGTTGAAATCACGCTACGGTCTTTAAAAATAAAGATACTAAGCTGAAACTTTGCACAGATTCTTTTTTTGTCCATAAGCAGGTTATGTCCGAAGTTGGGCTATGTCGGACTATATCTTGGTATAGCCCCCATATAGACCGATCCGTCGATTTAGGGTCTTAGGCTCATAAAAGCCACCTTTCTTATCAGATTTTGCTGAAATTTGGGACAGTGAGTTGTGTTAAACCTCTCGACATGCTTCTTCAATTTGGCCCAGATGGGTCCAGATTTGTATATAGCTGCTATATAGACCGACCCGCCGAATTAGGGTCTTAGGCCTGTAAAAGACGCATTTATTGTCCTTTTTTGCCAAAATTTGGGACAGCGAGTTGTTTAAGGCCTTTCAATATCCTTCTTTCATTTGGCCCAGATCAGTCTAGATTTGAATATAGCTGCCATTTAGACCGACTGCCATTTAGACCGTCTGACGAATGTAAATTGTTAAACAGAAATTTCTTCTAATGTCCCTTCGTGGGGAAAGTCGATCTGTCAAAGGTTTAAGTATTACTCTAAATCTTATCTTTTATTAACAAAAATTTACAAAAATTCTATTAAAATTAGTTTTTCTCTTATTGTACAATTAGTATTACTTGTGTTTCCTGGCATGTTTCTTTGAGCGTTTGCCAGCCTTGGCTCGATGACGATTATTTCTGGCAGATTTCTTGTGTGCTTTGGTTTTGGGTTTGGATTTACGCACAGGTGACGAAGGTTTTGAGCCCTGTGTTGAGACCTCTTCTTTCTCATCGTAATCCTCATCATCATAATCTACATCATCATCATTAATTTCGTCATCAATTTCAAAAGGATAAACTTCTGGCATGTTGTCGGTTGCTACATCCACATTTTCGGTTTGATCTTTTTTATCGGGGTAATCATCCCCATCATTTTCAGCTTCTTCGATGTCTAATTCCACATCGCTTCCATCGTTGTCGTCTTCATCTCCAGCATAATCAAATTCTTCATCTTCACCCACATCACCTTCATAGTCTCCATCATAGTCTATATTGTCCTCATCCACGGGTTCCTCTTCGGCAGATTCATTTGCCACATCATTGGATGAATTGATTTCTTCTGCACTTGCCACAGCTAAATTTAGCGTTACAGCCCACAGGCACAATAAAAAAGCCCAAATTCTAAACTTCATGTCTTCACTTGATTTACTATTAAACTAAATTGGAGTTTGATCAATTCAAGCCTTTATAAAATCAGCTGCGACATAGAGCTAGTACGTCATTGGCTCTTATTCAAACAGAATAATAACTCGTTCTCTATTTCAGCAGTCTTAAATTTATTTAACATGTTTTGCTATTGTTTGACTTCAGCAAATACAAAACCAGCTAAAATAATTAAAGTCGAAGGTGAACATAATGCAGGTGGAGGTTAAGCATGCGAATTGGTTTTTTGAAGAATTTCCCCATTATCATTCACCGAAACAGCCGAAAAGTTACTGAAGACGAAGGTCATCCTTATGTACTTTGTGAGCAAAAGAGCAAATTTTTTGTCCTTCACCATAGCAGAGGGGTTTAAATTCTAGCTTCGTCATTGTGTTTGTAACTTAACGAAATATTAAACTGATGTCCTATATATTTTATATATTCAGGATCGTTTTGGAATTCTAACTTGAATAAGGAATATCAGTCTGTCTGTCCATCATTCTATCCTTCCAGCCGTATGTGTGTTCACCTGTCTGTGCAGTCCAATAAATGATAAGCTAAGGAGCCTCCCTTATTATGCCGAGTCCGAACTGCGTGCCGTTTAGCGACACAACTTGGTAGAGAAGTTTTAACATGGCAAGATACTTCACAAATGTAGCCAGCATTAGTAAGAGGATAACCAATGCTGAAAAATTTTCTGATGTTCGCGCCGGGATTTGAACCCAGGCGCTCGGCGTCATAGACAGACATGCTAGCCCCTGCGCCACGGTGGCCTCCATGTATGTTTACCGGATTAGTAGCATTATCGGATTACTACTGCTGAAGACGTGGGCTTCATTCTCATCAGGGGCCTGGTGTGTCGCTACTATGGTCTTTGTGAGTCTCTTCAGAAAATATACGGCCAGTCTTAACATAGGCCACTACCCTCAACCTATCGACACGCCCGGCAACTAGCAGCTAAGCTTCTCGTGATGGCAATGAAGACCACACAGATCAGACCTCAATGCTCCAGTCTGCATGGTGCTCACAGTAATCCCGTGCCGGGTGCGGAATACATGATATGGTACAGTGTCAACACGAGGACGTCGAGTATGGACATCTCCACAGACTTAGTTGGCCATTTGGGCAATAGCATACAGAACACAGTAAATTCACGAATGGCATTGCGAGCGGTACACGCCTTCTCGGAGGGGGTCGCCACATTTTTATGTGGAGGTGGCGTCCCCGTTAAGCTCCTGTAAGTAAGCAAACTCGTTCCGGTTCAAAGGACCGATAGCCGCGGGAACAGGCGGCTCAGTCTTAGACTGACAGAACCCTCGTATTGCTATCAGGAAGATCATATTATACGGATGCATCAAAGCTAGAGGCCAGAGTGGCCCTGGGGGTCTACATTGAGAACCCAGGGACTGAGATCTGTTTTAGACTGTCTGACCATAACACAGTCATAGATTCAGGCGATCGCGGAATGTATGAGGTGGTGTGGTGTTCTCGCGAAGACATCGATTGTGAACATCTTTATGAGCAGTAAAATGGCCATGAGGACAATAATAACCAGGACGATAAGGTCACTAACAGTCTTGCAGTGTAAGAAGGAGATTAACGCCCTCTCTGAGGATGGCAAAATCCGCGTCGTTTGGGTGCAGGGCCATAATGGAATAAGGGGATATGAAACGGCAGACGATTTGGTGGTCAGAGGACCGCCGTCAATAAACTTGTTTAACCCGAAACCTTTCGGGTCGACGCAGTCCGAGTTAAGGGAGTGGGCGACGAATGCGCATGCAACATTGCGGAATAGCGAAACGGTCGGTAGGACGACCAAAATCTTATGGGGGTATCCAGATCGTGAGAAATCGAGGCTCATACTGAAAGGAAGTAAGGAGAAGGTCAGTATGGCTATTGGCATCATAACGGGACACATAGGACTTCGAACTCACTTCTTTAAAATCGGTGCAGCAAGTGATATCATGTGTAGGGCATGCGGGAAAGATGATGAGATGTTGAAATATTTCCTTTGTCATTTCCCGGTTTCCCGTCAGACAGATATCAGCACTTAGGTGGGGACACAATACCAGACATGAACCAACTTAGGGGAGTGGTATTGAAATTAATTAAGGATTTTGAAAGTAGCTCGAAATTCCTCAACAACTACCACAATATCTAAAGAGTTTAGGCAAAATCGGTCCAGTTTTAAATATAGCTCCCATATATGTGTTCGTCTGATTTTGAGAAATATGGCTATAAAGTGGTCATATGTTAACCGATTCTCTCGAAATTTGGCAGGAAGGGTATCCTTATGACTTTTTAAATTACCGGTGAAATCGGTTCAGATTTAGATCTTTCTGCCATATATGTATATCGCCCGATTATACATATATGGGTTACTTCTAGGGTTACTGTAAGCTCATTTTTTGATCAATCTTGCCAAAAGTTGGCACAATGCTTTTCTCGATGCCTACCACAATATCTGGGATATTAATCTACTCATTCCGTTTGTAACGTCTCGAAACATTGACCTGAGACCCTATAAAGTAAATCGCCTTGACATTCTGAGCTGATCCAGCCATGTCCGTCTGTCTGTCGAAATCAAAAGAGTGTTCGAACGATAAAAGTTCTCCCCTTGAAATTTTGAACAGATACTTCAATTTTGGTGTAAATAATCGGGGACTGCAAATGGGCCATATCGGTTCAGATTTGGATATAGCCCCCATATTGACCGATTCCTAGTTTCGACTTATTCAACTCCTAGAGACTTAAATTTGTTGCCGATTTAGCTTAAATGTGGCACACGAACTTTGGCTCTCCTTTCCAACATCAGACCGCAGTATGATCCGAAACCCTACCCGATCCGTTTTTTGATAAAAATTACTGTACCGCTATTCCTGTACACTATTCCTGTAGCGGTACAGTAATTTTTTGATAAAAAATTATTGTACCGCTATTCCTGATGGAACCGATTGGAACCACGATATCCCTGGTAACAGAAGTTACATAGACTTCTATACGGATGGTTCCAAACTAATCGACCAGGTGGGCTTTGGGGTGTACTCTAAAGATCTAGAACTGGTCACATCGAAGAGGTTACCCGTCCACTGCAGTGTGTATCAAGCAGAGATCCTTGCAATTAAGGACGTGGTGGGATGGCTAAGATATTGGGTTGCCCAAAAAGTAATTGCGGATTTTTCATATAGTCGGCGTTGACAAATTTTTTCACAGCTTGTGACTCTGTAATTGCATTCTTTCTTCTGTCAGTTATCAGCTGTTACTTTTAGCTTGCTATAGAAAAAAAGTGTAAAAAAGTATATTTGATTAAAGTTCATTCTAAGTTTTATTAAAAATGCATTTACTTTCTTTTAAAAAAATCCGCAATTACTTTTTGGGCAACCCAATATAATGTCTCAGACAGCCAAGCAGCCATTAAATCCCTGGATAACGTATTTCTGAACACAAAAACCGCCCTCGACTGTCGCAGATCTCTCAACGAGATGACTGAACAGTTAAAAATTCACCTGTTCTGGGTGCCGGGCCACAGAGATATCCCAGGGAATTTTAAAGCAGACGAGCTTGCGAGACTAGGAACCCCCTTACTCATTCCAGGGATACTGAAATCTGTGAGTATGCCTCTAGCGACATGTAAGCTAAGTTTTCAGAACCAGGCCCGAAGGGCAACGAATGATAGATGGTCAGCATCTGTGAGCATTACAAAACTATGAGGCCTCATCTAGACTTGAAGAGGTCCACTGCTTTGCTGTCATTGGCTAGAACAGACGTCTCAGTTATTGTGTCCGTCATGACAGCTCACTGTCTTATCGAAAAACATGCACAAGCTGTAAGGGTATCGAAGAGGAAGAGACTATAGAACACCTTCTGTGTGTATCCCGCTCTGGCAGTTAGAAGGAGTTCGACTTTAGGTTCTCATTTCTTTGAGAAACTGTCTGATTTATCGGATGTGAACATTTGCAAGTTATTGGACTTTTTAAAGCGATCTGATCCGAAAATGGGTATCAATTCTTGCTCTGCCCCCCCAATACCTTTCATTTAAGCCCCACATTGTCATGGTCGGTAAATATGCCCGATTTAGGGCTGTTTTGGGGAGTGGGGTGTTCCCCCAAATTCTAAGCCCTGAAAATATATCAGCAACGTGCTCTATTCTCATATATCTATGTATCATTTATTTGAACCCCATATTGCCATTGCCCTCAAAATTGGATATCGAATTCGTTTTATAATCTCATTTAAACTCTTAATGGAAAAGTCAGCAAATATGTCCGGTTTGGGGTATTGGCCCTAAAAACTATGAATATTTAGTTCCACTCTCTTTAAGACTCAAATTGTCTTGGTGAGCAAATATGTCCTATTTGGGGGTTGTTATGGTGGTGGGACGCCCGCTAAACAATTGGCCCCTAATGTTAATACGTTGTTGATAATCAGATACGTGGTCTGCTCCCACATACCTTTAATTCGAGCCCCATATTTCCATAGTCAGCAAACATGACCAGCTTGGGGGGTGTTTTGGGGGATGGGCGGCCACTCTGTGAGTTGGCCTTGAAAAAATAAATCAGATTCGTATTCCACTTTAAAAACCCTCTTATTTGAGCCTCACATTGCAATAGTCAGCAAATACTATGTGGGTGGTGTTATGGGGGTGGGGTGGCCCCACAGACATTTTTCCCGAATATTGATATCAAATTCGTGCTTTACTCCCAAAGACCTTTCATTTGAGCCCCATATTGCTATGGTCGAAAATTTTTCCCCTTTGAGGCATGTTTTTGGTGAGAGGCGGCCCCTCTTATTTAAGCCCCATATTCCCAATGTCCGTAAATAAATCCTGTTTGGGGGGTGTTTTGGGAAAGGGGTGGACGCCCAGAAACGTTGTCCCACATTTGGATATCAGATTCGTATTCTACTCGCAAATACCTTTCATTTGAGTCCCATATTGCCATGGTCGGTAAATATGTCCGATTTAGGGGTGTTTTGGGGCTTGGGGTGGTCCCCCTAGCACTTGGTCCGACAATTGGATATCAGATACGTTTTCTTGTTCTAAATACCTTTCTTTTGAGTCCCATATTGTCTTGATTGGTCTAAATGTATGTTTGGTAGGTTTTAGGGTGGGGCAGCCCCCCTAGGTACCCCATCCGAAATTTGGATCCAAATTTTTATTTTAAGGGTACAATATGAGAGCACACAAAATTTCGCTTAAATCGCACCACCCATCTCCGAGATTTGGAGTTTCTGAAAATTATGGTAAGGGGGAGGGTCCGCCCCCCCTTCAGATATCAAAAAATGTAGTACCCTATTTTCACCACGGGATCATTATGCACCATCTGTGAAAATTGATTTTTATATATAAGAAGAAGATTGTCTCCATTTAAGCGATCCCTAGATTTGACTTCTTGAGCTCCTAGAAACAAAAACTTCTACTTTCAGCGTTCATGGCAGGTATGATACGAACCGGTCTATGTGCTGATGTAGGCCCCTCAAATACCGATTACCCGATATGACTACTTGAGACCATAGCAGGTGCAAGCAATTCCCGATCTGGTTTTGTAGAATAACTCCCATACAAACTGAGTTAATAAAGGCAAATTTTTAGCAGAACCCATGGTACCTGGTGGCTACCCAAAATTCGCTCCGATCGAACTTAGCACGTTTCTATAAAAATTTTTCTTATCACATTCGTTTATTTCGTTCTGTAAAAAATTACATAAAATTCGTATTAACATAAAAATTAGTTGTCTTATAAATTAAAAAAATAACCCTTTTAAGAATTGTATTTTAGATGCCATGGAATTAGCATATGGGGCAACTTTATGTTGTTATAAAATATTTTATAACGATAACTAAAGAAAAGCAAAATACATCTCAGAGCGTTATTTGGTTCTAATAAATGATTTGTTGGACAGCGTTGATGATCTGTTGCAGGATATGATCCTGTTGTGGGGGTTGAGTTGGTTTGGCTGCTTTGGGCTTTGCAGTTGTTTTGTGTTTTGCAGTTGTCTTGGGCTTGGCGGGTTTCTTTGGTTTCGCCGTAGTCTTAGGTTTGGCCGTTGTTTTGGGTTTTGCTGTGGTTTTGGGTTTTGCTGTTGTTTTGGGTTTCGCTGTTGCTTTTGGTTTCACTGTTGTTTTAGTGTTTGTTGCCTTTTTAGGTTTGGCCGTAGTTTTGGGTTTCGTTGATGTTTTGGGTTTCGCCGTAGTTTTTGGTTTGGCCGTTGTTTTAGAGTTTACCGTTTTTTTAGGTTTTCTCGTTGTTTTCGGTTTGGCTGTAGTAGCTTTGGGCGGGTTTTTAATAATTATGGTAATTGTGGGTGGCTTAACAGGGTTGGTTGTAGTAGGTTTTACTGTTGTTGCTGCAGGTTTTGCTGTTGTTGCTACCGGTTTGGCTGTTGTTGCTGCCGGTTTGGCGGTAGTCTTGAATGTTGTTGCTGCAGGTTTGACTGTAGGTTTTGTAGTTGTTTTAGGTTTAGTTGTTGTGTTAGGTTTGGTTGTTGTTTTAGGTTTGGATGTTGTTTTAGGTTTAGTTGTTGTTTTAGGTTTAGTTGTTGTTTTAGGTTTAGTTGTTGTTTTAGGTTTAGTTGTTGTTTTAGGTTTAGCTGTTGTTTTAGGTTTAGTTGTTGGTTTTGGTTTAGTTGTTGAATCAGAATCACTACCAATTTCTTCTTCGCCACCTTCCTCTTCACCTGTTCCCTCCTCTCCGGTCTCTTCATCACCTGTACCTTCTTCGCCGATCTCTTCTTCACCTGTTCCTTCCTCGCCGGTCTCTTCTTCCCCTGCTCCTTCCTCGCCTGTCTCTTCTTCACCTGATCCTTCCTCGCCTGTCTCTTCTTCACCTGCTGCTTCTTCACCGGTTTCATCTTCACCTACTTCTTCCTCGCCTGTCTCTTCTTCACCTGCTCCTTCCTCGCCGGTATCTTCTTCACCTGCTCCTTCCTCGCCTGTCTCTTCTTCACCTGCTCCTTCCTCGCCTGTCTCTTCTTCACCTGCTCCTTCCTCGCCGGTATCTTCTTCACCTGCTCCTTCCTCGCCTGTCTCTTCTTCACCTGCTCCTTCCTCGCCTGTTTCCTCTTCACCTGCTCCTTCCTCGCCTGTTTCTTCTTCACCTGCTCCTTCCTCGCCTGTCTCTTCTTCACCTGTTCCTTCCTCGCCTGTTTCCTCTTCACCAGTTCCCTCTTCAACGGTTTCGTCTTCACCGGTTTCTCCTTCTTCGCCCATTTCTTCTCCAACGGCTTCCCCTTCTTCAGTTTCATCCTCACCGCTTCCCTCTTCACCTGTAGAAGTTTCTTCTCCAGCTTCTTCAGCCGGAGTTTCTTCGCTAGCTCCTTCTTCACCAGTTTCTTCTGCAGGAGTTTCTTCACCAGCAGGCTCCTCACCAGCAGGAATTTCTTCGCCGGCTATTTCCTCACCTCCAGTCTCTTCAGCAGGAGTTTCTTCACCAGTTGATTCCTCACCAGCAGTCTCCTCAGAAGGAGTTTCTTCTACCGCGCCTTCTTCACCTGTTTCTTCTCCATGAGTTTCTTCAGCGGCGACTTCCTCTCCAGTGGCTTCTTCACCAGTCTCTTCTGCAGGAGGTTCTTCACCAGTGGGCTCCTCACCAGAGACTTCTTCACCAGTCTCTTCTGGAGGAGTTTCTTCAGCAGCATTTTCTTCACCAGCTGCTTCCTCACCCGCAGTCTCTTCTGGAGGAGTTTCTTCCAAAGCACCTTCTCCACCTGCTTCTTCTGCAGGAGTTTCTTCACCAGCAGGAATTTCTTCGCCAGCTGCTTCCTCACCCGCAGTCTCCTCTGGAGGAGTTTCTTCCGAAGCACCTTCTTCACCTGCTTCTTCTGCAGGAGTTTCTTCACCAGCGGGCTCACCAGCAGGAATTTCTTCGCCAGCTGCTTCCTCATCCGCAGTCTCCTCTGGAGGAGTTTCTTCCGAAGCACCTTCTTCACCTGTTTCTTCTGCAGGAGTTTCTTCACCAGCGGGCTCACCAGCAGGAATTTCTTCGCCTGCTGCTTCCTCACCCGCAGTCTCTTCTGGAGGAGTTTCTTCCGAAGCACCTTCTTCACCTGCTTCTTCTGCAGGAGTTTCTTCACCAGCGGGCTCACCAGCAGGAATTTCTTCGCCAGCTGCTACCTCACCCGCAGTCTCTTCTGGAGGAGTTTCTTCCGAACCACCTTCTTCACCTGCTTCTTCTGCAGGAGTTTCTTCACCAGCAGGGATTTCTTCGCCAGCTGCTACCTCACCCGAAGTCTCTTCTGGAGGAGTTT
Source organism: Stomoxys calcitrans (assembly GCF_963082655.1). Taxonomy (NCBI): domain Eukaryota; kingdom Metazoa; phylum Arthropoda; class Insecta; order Diptera; family Muscidae; genus Stomoxys; species Stomoxys calcitrans. The sequence continues at coordinate 164,850,934 of NC_081555.1, read as the reverse complement.
CTTCCGAAGCACCTTCTTCACCTAATTCTTCTGCAGGAGTTTCTACACCAGCGGGCTCACCAGCAGGAATTTCTTCGCCAGCTGCTTCCTCACCCGCAGTCTCTTCTGGAGGAGTTTCTTCCGAAGCACCTTCTTCACCTGCTTCTTCTGCAGGAGTTTCTTCACCAGCGGGCTCACCAGCAGGAATTTCTTCGCCAGCTGCTTCCTCACCCGCAGTCTCTTCTGGAGGAGTTTCTTCCGAAGCACCTTCTTCACCTGTTTCTTCTGCAGGAGTTTCTTCACCAGCGGGCTCACCAGCAGGAATTTCTTCGCCTGCTGCTTCCTCACCCGCAGTCTCTTCTGGAGGAGTTTCTTCCGAAGCACCTTCTTCACCTGCTTCTTCTGCAGGAGTTTCTTCACCAGCGGGCTCACCAGCAGGAATTTCTTCGCCAGCTGCTTCCTCACCCGCAGTCTCTTCTGGAGGAGTTTCTTCCGAAGCACCTTCTTCACCTGTTTCTTCTGCAGGAGTTTCCTCCCCAGCTACTTCCTCTCCAGAGGCTTCTTCACCAGTCTCTTCTGAAGGAGGTCCTTCACAAGCGGGCTCCTCACCAGAGACATCTTCACCAGTCTCTTCTGCAGGAGTTTCTTCACTAGCGGGCTCACCAGCAGGAATTTCTTCGCCAGCTGCTTCCTCACCCGCAGTTTCCTCTGGAGGAGTTTCTTCCGAAGCACCTTCTTCACCTGGTTCTTCTGCAGGAGTTTCTTCACCAGCGGGCTCACCAGCAGGAATTTCTTCGCCAGCTGCTTCCTCACCCGCAGTCTCTTCTGGAGGAGTTTCTTCCAAAGCACCTTCTTCACCTGTTTCTTCTGCAGGAGTTTCTTCACCAGCGGGCTCACCAGCAGGAATTTCTTCGCCATCTGCTTCCTCACCCGCAGTCTCCTCTGGAGGAGTTTCTTCCGAAGCACCTTCTTCACCTGCTTCTTCTGCAGGAGTTTCTTCACCAGCGGGCTCACCAGCAGGAATTTCTTCGCCAGCTGCTTCCTCACCCGCAGTCTCCTCTGGAGGAGTTTCTTCCGAAGCACCTTCTTCACCTGTTTCTTCTGCAGGAGTTTCTTCACCAGCGGGCTCACCAGCCGGAATTTCTTCGCCAGCTGCTTCCTCACCCGCAGTATCTTCTGGAGGAGTTTCTTCCGAACCACCTTCTTCACCTGCTTCTTCTGCAGGAGTTTCTTCACCAGCAGGGATTTCTTCGCCAGCTGCTACCTCCCCCGCAGTCTCTTCTGGAGGAGTTTCTTCCGAAGCACCTTCTTCACCTGCTTCTTCTGCAGGAGTTTCTTCACCAGCGGGCTCACCAGCAGGAATTTCTTCGCCTGCTGCTTCCTCACCCGCAGTCTCTTCTGGAGGAGTTTCTTCCGAAGCACCTTCTTCACCTGCTTCTTCTGCAGGAGTTTCTTCACCAGCGGGCTCACCAGCAGGAATTTCTTCGCCAGCTGCTTCCTCACCCGCAGTCTCTTCTGGAGGAGTTTCTTCCGAAGCACCTTCTTCACCTGTTTCTTCTGCAGGAGTTTCTTCACCAGCGGGCTCACCAGCAGGAATTTCTTCGCCTGCTGCTTCCTCACCCGCAGTCTCTTCTGGAGGAGTTTCTTCCGAAGCACCTTCTTCACCTGCTTCTTCTGCAGGAGTTTCTTCACCAGCGGGCTCACCAGCAGGAATTTCTTCGCCAGCTGCTTCCTCACCCGCAGTCTCTTCTGGAGGAGTTTCTTCCGAAGCACCTTCTTCACCTGTTTCTTCTGCAGAAGTTTCCTCCCCAGCTACTTCCTCTCCAGAGGCTTCTTCACCAGTCTCTTCTGAAGGAGGTCCTTCACAAGCGGGCTCCTCACCAGAGACATCTTCACCAGTCTCTCCTGCAGGAGGTTCTTCACTAGCGGGCTCACCAGCAGGAATTTCTTCGCCAGCTGCTTCCTCACCCGCAGTTTCCTCTGGAGGAGTTTCTTCCGAAGCACCTTCTTCACCTGCTTCTTCTGCAGGAGTTTCTTCACCAGCGGGCTCACCAGCAGGAATTTCTTCGCCAGCTGCTTCCTCACCCGCAGTCTCTTCTGGAGGAGTTTCTTCCGAAGCACCTTCTTCACCTGTTTCTTCTGCAGGAGTTTCTTCACCAGCGGGCTCACCAGCAGGAATTTCTTCGCCATCTGCTTCCTCACCCGCAGTCTCCTCTGGAGGAGTTTCTTCCGAAGCACCTTCTTCACCTGCTTCTTCTGCAGGAGTTTCTTCACCAGCGGGCTCACCAGCAGGAATTTCTTCGCCAGCTGCTTCCTCACCCGCAGTCTCCTCTGGAGGAGTTTCTTCCGAAGCACCTTCTTCACCTGTTTCTTCTGCAGGAGTTTCTTCACCAGCGGGCTCACCAGCCGGAATTTCTTCGCCAGCTGCTTCCTCACCCGCAGTCTCTTCTGGAGGAGTTTCTTCCGAACCACCTTCTTCACCTGCTTCTTCTGCAGGAGTTTCTTCACCAGCAGGGATTTCTTCGCCAGCTGCTACCTCCCCCGCAGTCTCTTCTGGAGGAGTTTCTTCCGAAGCACCTTCTTCACCTGCTTCTTCTGCAGGAGTTTCTTCACCAGCGGGCTCACCAGCAGGAATTTCTTCGCCAGCTGCTTCCTCTCCCGCAGTCTCTTCTGGAGGAGTTTCTTCCGAAGCACCTTCTTCACCTGCTTCTTCTGCAGGAGTTTCCTCCCCAGCTACTTCCTCTCCAGAGGCTTCTTCACCAGTCTCTTCTGAAGGAGGTCCTTCACAAGCGGGCTCCTCACCAGAGACTTCTTCACCAGTCTCTTCTGCAGGAGGTTCTTCACTAGCGGGCTCACCAGCAGGAATTTCTTCGCCAGCTGCTTCCTCACCCGCAGTTTCCTCTGGAGGAGTTTCTTCCGAAGCACCTTCTTCACCTGGTTCTTCTGCAGGAGTTTCTTCACCAGCGGGCTCACCAGCAGGAATTTCTTCGCCAGCTGCTTCCTCACCCGCAGTCTCTTCTGGAGGAGTTTCTTCCAAAGCACCTTCTTCACCTGCTTCTTCTGCAGGAGTTTCTTCACCAGCGGGCTCACCAGCAGGAATTTCTTCGCCAGCTGCTTCCTCACCCGCAGTCTCCTCTGGAGGAGTTTCTTCCGAAGCACCTTCTTCACCTGCTTCTTCTGCAGGAGTTTCTTCACCAGCAGGAATTTCTTCGCCAGCTGCTTCCTCACCCGCAGTCTCTTCTGAAGAAGTGTCTTCCGCAGCACCTTCTTCACCTGTTTCTTCTGCAGGAGTTTCTTCCCCAGCGACTTCCTCTCCAGTGGCTTCTTCACCAGTCTCTTCTGAAGGAGTTTCTTCACCAGCGGGCTCCTCTTCAGAGGCTTCCTCATCAACGTTCTCCTCACCAGTCACTTCTGCAGGAGTTTCTTCTTCAGCGGGCTCCTCACCAGAGACTTCTTCACCAGTCTCTTCTGAAGGAGTTTCTTCACCAGCGGGCTCACCAGCAGGAATTTCTTCGCCAGCTGCTTCCTCACCCGCAGTTTCCTCTGAAGGAGTTTCTTCCGAAGCACCTTCTTCACCTGCTTCTTCTGCAGGAGTTTCTTCACCAGCGGGCTCACCAGCAGGAATTTCTTCGCCAGCTGATTCCTCACCCGCAGTCTCTTCTGAGGGGGTTTCTTCCAAAGCACCTTCTTCACCTGCTTCTTCTGCAGGAGTTTCTTCAGCAGCAGGAATTTCTTCGCCAGCTGATTCCTCACCCGCAGTCTCTTCTGGTGGAGTTTCTTCCAAAGCACCTTCTTCACCTAATTCTTCTGCAGGAGTTTCTTCACCAGCAGGAATTTCTTCGCCAGCTGCTTCCTCACCCGCAGTCTCTTCTGAAGGAGTGTCTTCCGCAGCACCTTCTTCACCTGTTTCTTCTGCAGGAGTTTCTTCCCCGGCGACTTCCTCTCCAGAGGCTTCTTCACCAGTCTCTTCTGAAGAAGTTTCTTCACCAGCGTGCTCCTCACCAGAGACTTCTTCACCAGTCTCTTCTGCAGGAGGTTCTTCACCAGCGGTCTCCTCACCAGATACTTCTTCACCAGTCTCTTCTGCGGGAGGTTCTTCAGAAGCTTCTTCTTCTCCAGCTGCTTCCTCATCAACGTTTTCCTCACCAGTCACTTCTGCAGGAGTTTCGTCTCCAGCGGGCTCCTCACCAGAGACTTCTTCACCAGTCTCTTCTGAAGGAGTTTCTTCACCAGCGGGCTGACCAGCAGGAATTTCTTCGCCTGCTGCTTCCTCACCCCCAGTCTCTTCCGGAGGAGTTTCTTCCGAAGCACCTTCTTCACCTGCTTCTTCTGCAGGAGTTTCTTCACCAGCGGGCTCACCAGCAGGAATTTCTTCGCCAGCTGCTTCCTCACCCGCAGTCTCCTCTGGAGGAGTTTCTTCCGAAGTACCTTCTTCACCTGCTTCTTCTGCAGGAGTTTCTTCACCAGCGGGCTCACCAGTAGGAATTTCTTCGACAGCTGCTTCCTCACCCCCAGTCTCTTCTGGAGGAGTTTCTTCCGAAGCACCTTCTTCACCTGCTTCTTCTGGAGGAGTTTCTTCACCAGCAGGACTTTCTTCGCCAGCTGCTTCCTCACCCGCAGCACCTTCTTCACCTGCTTCTTCTGCAGTAGTTTCTTCACCAGCGGGCTCACCAGCAGGAATTTCTTCGCCAGCTGCTTCCTCACCCGCAGTCTCCTCTGGAGGAGTTTCTTCCGAAGCACCTTCATCACCTGCTTCTTCTGCAGGAGTTTCTTCACCAGCGGGCTCACCAGCAGGAATTTCTTCGCCAGCTGCTTCCTCACCCGCAGTCTCTTCTGAAGGAGTGTCTTCCGCAGCACCTTCTTCACCTGTTTCTTCTGCAGGAGTTTCTTCCCCAGCGACTTCCTCTCCAGAGGCTTCTTCACCAGTCTCTTCTGAAGGAGTTTCTTCACCAGCGGTCTCCTCACCAGAGGCTTCTTCACCAGTCTCATCTGAAGGAGTTTCTTCACCAACGGGCTCCTCTCCTGAGGCTTCCTCATCAACGTTCTCCTCACCAGTCACCTCTGCAGGAGTTTCTTCTCCAGCGGGCTCCTCACCAGAGACTTCTTCACTAGCCTCTTCTGAAGGAGTTTCTTCACCAGCGGGCTCACCAGCAGGAATTTCTTCGCCAGCTGCTTCCTCACCCGCAGTTTCCTCTGGAGGAGTTTCTTCCGAAGCACCTTCTTCACCTGCTTCTTCTGCAGGAGTTTCTTCACCAGCGGGCTCACCAGCAGGAATTTCTTCGCCAGCTGATTCCTCACCCTCAGTCTCTTCTGAGGGGGTTTCTTCCAAAGCACCTTCTTCACCTGCTTCTTCTGCAGGAGTTTCTTCACCAGCAGGAATTTCCTCGCCAGCTGATTCCTCACCCGCAGTCTCTTCTGAAGGAGTGTCTTCCGCAGCACCTTCTTCACCTGTTTCTTCTGCAGGAGTTTCTTCCCCAGCGACTTCCTCTCCAGAGGTTTCTTCACCAGTCACTTCTGCAGGAGTTTCTTCACCAGCGGGCTCACCAGCAGGAATTTCTGCGCCAGCTGATTCCTCACCCGCAGTCTCTTCTGGAGGAGTTTCTTCCAAAGCACCTTCTTCACCTGTTTCTTCTGCAGGAGTTTCTTCACCAGCAGGAATTTCTTCGCCAGCTGCTTCCTCACCCGCAGTCTCTTCTGAAGGAGTGTCTTCCGCAGCACCTTCTTCACCTGTTTCTTCTGCAGGAGTTTCTTCCCCAGCGACTTCCTCTCCAGAGGCTTCTTCACCAGTCTCTTCTGAAGGAGTTTCTTCACCAGCGGGCTCCTCACCAGAGTCTTCTTCACCAGTCTCTTCTGCAGGAGTTTCTTCAGAAGCTTCTTCTTCTCCAGCTGCTTCCTCATCAACGTTTTCCTCACCAGTCACTTCTGCAGGAGTTTCTTCTCCAGCGGGCTCCTCACCAGAGACTTCTTCTCCAGTCTCTTCTGAAGGAGTTTCTTCTCCAGCGGGCTCACCAGCAGGAATTTCTTCGCCAGCTGCTTCCTCACCTCCAGTCTCTTCAGCAGGAGTTTCTTCCGAAGCACCTTCTTCACCTGCTTCTTCTGCAGGGGTTTCTTCACCAGCGGGCTCCCCAGCAGGAATTTCTTCGCCAGCTGCTTCCTCACCCGCAGTCTCTTCTGAAGGAGTGTCTTCCGCAGCACCTTCTTCACCTGTTTCTTCTGCAGGAGTTTCTTCCCCAGCGACTTCCTCTCCAGAGGCTTCTTCACCAGTCTCTTCTGAAGGAGTTTCTTCACCAGCGGGCTCCTCACCAGAGACTTCTTCAACAGTCTCATCTGAAGGAGTTTCTTCACCAGCGGGCTCCTCACCAGAGACTTCTTCACCAGTCTCTTCTGCAGGAAGTTCTTCACCAGCGGGCTCCTCTCCAGAGACTTCTTTACCAGTCTCTTCTGAAGGAGTTTCTTCACCAGCGGGCTCCTCACCAGAGACTTCTTCACCAGTCTCTTCTGCAAGAGTTTCTTCACCAGCGGGCTCCTCACTAGAGACTTCTTCACCAGTCTCTTCTGCGGGAGGTTCTTCAGAAGCTTCTTCTCCAGCTGCTTCCTCATCAACGTTTTCCTCACCAGTCACTTCTGCAGGAGTTTCTTCTCCAGCGGGCTCCTCACCAGCGGCTTCTTCACCAGAGACTTCTTCACCAGTCTCTTCTGCAGGAATTTCTTCAACAGCACCTTCTTCACCAGAGACTTCTTCACCAGTCTCTTCTGCAGGAGTTTCTTCCGAAGCACCTTCTTCACCTGCTTCTTCTGCAGGAGTTTCTTCACCAGCAGGAATTTCTTCGCCGGCTGTTTCCTCACCCGCAGTTTCTTCTGCAGGAATTTCTTCACCAGTTGCTTCCTCACCAGCAGTCTCTTCTAAAGGAATTTCTTCTACAGCGCCTTCTTCGCCTGTTTCATCTGAAGGAGTTTTTTCACTAGCGGGCTCCTCACCAGAGACTTCTTCACCAGTCTCTTCTGCAGGAGGTTCTTCACCAGCGGGCTCCTCTCCAGAGGCTTCTTCACCAGTCTCTTCTGCAGGAGGTTCTTCACCAGCGGGCTCCTCTCCAGAGGCTTCTTCACCAGTCTCTTCTGAAGGAGTTTCTTCACCAGCGGGCTCATCACCAGAGACTTCTTCACCAGTCTCTTCTGCAAGAGTTTCTTCACCAGCGGTCTCCTCTCCATAGGCTTCTTCACCAGTCTCTTCTGCAGGAGTTTCTTCAGAAGCTTCTTCTTCTCCAGCTGCTTCCTCATCAACGTTTTCCTCACCAGTCACTTCTTCTCCAGCGGGCTCCTCACCAGAGGCTTCTTCCCCAGTCTCTTCTGCAGGAATTTCTTCAGCAGCACCTTCTTCACCAGTTGCTTCCTCACCAGTCATTTCTGCAGGTGTTTCTTCAGAAGCACCTTTTTGACCAGTCTCTTCTGCAGGGGTTTCTTCACCAGCAGGAATTTCTTCGCCGGCTGCTTCCTCACCAGCAGTCTCTTCAGCGGGAGTTTCTTCTCCAGTGACTTCCTCACTAGCAGTCTCTTCCGAAGGAATTTTTTCCCCAGCGCCTTCTTCACCTGTTTCCTCTGCAGGAGTTTCTTCCACAGCGACTTCTTCACCAGAGACTTCTTCACCAGAGACTTCTTCACCAGTCTCTTCTGCAGGAGGTTCTTCACCAGCGGGCTCCTCAGTAGAGACTTCTTCACCAGTCTCTTCTGCAGGAGTTTCTTCCCCAGCGACTTCCTCACCAGCGACTTCTTCACCAGTCTCTTCTGCAGGAATTTCTTCACCAGCGGGGTCCTCACCAGCAGGAGTTTCTTCGCCAACTGCTTCCTCACCCGCAGTCTCTTCTGGAGGAGTTTCTTCCGAAGCACCTTCTTCACCTGTTTCTTCCTCATCCGCAGTCTCTTCTGGAGGAGTTTCTTCCGAAGCACCTTGTTCACCTGCTTCTTCTGCAGGAGTTCCTTCAGCAGCATTTTCTTCACCTGCTGCTTTCCCACCTGCAGTCTCTTCTGGAGGAGTTTCTTCCGAAGCATCTTCTTCACCTGCTTCTTCTTCACCTTCGCCGGCTGCTTCCTCACCAGCAGTCCCTTCAGCAGGAATTTCTTCACCAGTTGCTTCCTCACCAGCAGTCTCTTCTAAAGGAATTTCTTCAACAACGCCTTCTTCGCCTGTTTCTTCTGCAGGAATTTCTTCTCTAGCGACTTCCTCACCAGAGGCTTCTTCACCAGTCACTTCTGCAGGAGTTTCTTCACCAGCGGGCTCCTCGCCAGCAGGAATTTCTTCGCCGGCTGCTTCTTCAGCAGGAGTTTCTTCACCAGTAGCTTCCTCACCAACAGTCTCTTCTAAAGGAATTTCTTCAACAGCGCCTTCTTCGCCTGTTTCTTCTGTAGGAGTTCCTTCTTCAGCGACTTCCTCTCCCGAGGCTTCTTCACCAGTCTCTTCTGCAGGAGGTTCTTCACCAGCGGGCTCCTCACCAGCAGGAATTTCTTCGCCAGCTGCTTCCTCACCAGCAGTCCCTTCTGCAGGAGTTTCTTCAGAAGCTTCTTCTTCTCCAGCTACTTCCTCACCAACGTTTTCCTCACCAGTCACTTCTGCAGGAGTTTCTTCACCAGCGGTCTCCTCACCAGCAGGAATTTCGTCGCCAGCTGCTTCCCCACCAGCAGTCTCCTCTGAAGGAGTTTTTTCTGAAGCACTTTCTTCACTTGTTTCTTCTGCAGTGGTATCTTCCCCAGCGACTTCCTCACCAGAGACTTCTTCACCAGTCTCTTCTGCGGGAGTTTCTTCACCACTCTCTTCAGCAGGAGTTTCTTCAGCAGCACCTTCTTTACCAGTTGCTTCTTCACCAACATTTTCATCACCAGTCACTTCTGCAGGAGTTTCTTCAGCTGTACCTGCTTCTTCTGCAGGAGTTTCTTCACCAGTAGGAATTTCTTCGCCAGCTGCTTCCTCATCCGCAGTCTCTTCTGAAGGGGTATTTTCCGAAGCACCTTCTTCACCTGTTTCTTCTGCAGGAGTTTCTTCACCAGCGACTTCCGCTCCAGAGGCTTCTTCACCAGTCTCTTCTGCTGTAGTTTCTTCACCGGCTGCTTCCTCACCAGCAGGAGTTTCTTTACCACTTGTTTCCTCACCAACAGTCGCTTCTGAAGCAATTTCTTCAACACCGCTTTCTTCGCCAACCTCTTCTGCAGCACCTTTCTCACCAGCGGCTTCCTCACCAAGGTTTTCCTCACCAGTCACTTCTGCAGGAGTTTCTTCACCAGCGGGCTCCTCACCAGCAGGAATTTCTTCGCCAGCTGCTTCCTCACCCGCGGTTTTATCTGAAAGAGTTCCGTTAGCAGCATTCTCTTCATTGGTTTCTTCTGCAGGAGTTTCTTCATCTACGACTTTCTCACCAGTAGTTTCTTCACTTGCCACTTCTGCTGGAGTTTCTTCACCATTTGGTTCCTCACCAGCACTCTCTTCTCCAGTCTCCGCTATAGGGGTATCTTCATCAGCAGGAGTTTCTTCACTTGGTGTGTCTGCACCTGTTGATTCTTCTGCAGTTACTTCACCAGCTTCTGCCGCAGTTTCCGCCGGTGCAGTTTCTTTTACTGCTTCAGTGTCCGTTTCACTTTCGCTTGTTACACCGTCATCAACACTGTCTTGTGGTTCTTCTGCGCCTTTGTCGGCGCCTGCAATTTCATTGCCAGCATCTACACCACCTCCACCCTCGTCCTCATCAGGCAGCCTAGTGGGTGCTCCTCCCACTAGGAATGCAAACGCACACACACAAATGAAAAGTGCCAGGAAACGGAACTTCATGCCTTTGATTAATTCGATTTTAACTAAACTCCATATTCCATTGGCGAAGGTATTTATACGTGCCATTAGGAATCGAAACAGTTGTTCGAATATCAACTACGTCATTCGCCCAATTTTTCATCTGTAGAATCGATTTCGTTTGACTGGTCTCTGTTCGTTCTATGCAATTCAAATGCCTTTTTGTTATTCATTTAAATATTGAATTTTGCCTTCACCGAGACAAAGAGGGCAACAGAAACAGATACTGAAACAGATACAAATGCGAAAACAAAAAGTTGTTGTTTGTTTGCTTGTCCTTAGAAAGAATCGACAATAGGTCAGTGGAGAATATCACTGGATTACATCTTTGTGCTGTGCCTTAAGGGCCAAGAGGATGAAAAACATAGTCAATGAAAGAAGAAGGCAATTTAGAGTTTGAATTTTTTTTTTTAGATTTTAAGAATGTTCTTTGATTGCAGTTGTTACAATCTTTGGTTTTTTGTAACCACCAACGCATCGACATATCTATTTTCGCCTCTATAAAGTGTATACATATGTTCTTGTGGCTCGAAAAATTCTAACATAATAAAGCAATGTCCGTCTTTCCGCTGAAGTCACGCTACAGTCTTCGAAAAAGAAGACATTGAGCTGAAACTTTGCACAGATTCTTATTTTGAGCATTGGCTGTTTCAGTTTGAATTTGGGCTATATTTAACTACCTCTTGTTAAAGCTTCCATTCGGGCACAGTGAGTGGTGTTTGTGCGCTTTGGGCTTGGTCTAGATCGGATTTTGTCTCAATATAGCCCCCATAGCCCCCGATTTTGCTGAAAATTGTCACATTGAATTAAGCCCACCAATATTCATCAATATTCGTGTCGTCTATGGTCTAGATCGGACTGTATCTTGATATAGCCCCCATGCAGGCCGATATCCTGATTTAAGGTCTAAAGCCTATAGAAGCTTAATTTTTTCCTCGATTTTACAAACATTTGGGACAGTAACCATCGATTTCGTAATCGAATATGGTTTATATCGGGCATTATTTTTATACAGCCCCCATATAAACCAATCTCGCCATTTTAACGTCAAAGACCCATAGAAACCGCATTTATTAACCAATTTCGCCGAAATTTGGCATCTGTCTTAAGTGTTTTGTCATCCATGCAGGGTATGGTTCCGATCGACATATATTTAATTGTCCTTCATGTTTTTATACCCTACACCACTACTATGGTACGGGGTATTATAACTTAGTGCATTTGTTTGTAACACCCAAAAGGAAGAGAGATAGACCCATTGATAAGTATGCCGATCGACTCAGAATCACTTTCTGATTCGATTTAGCTAGACGGACAGACAGATGGCTGTCTGTCCGTCTATCTGCCCGTCAGTCTGTCCGTCAGTCTGTCCGTCCGTCTGTCTGTCTGTCCGTCTGTCTGTCCGTCTCTCTGTTCATCTCTCTGTCCGTCTGTCTGTCCGTCTGTCTGTCCGTCTGTCTGTCCGTCTGTCTGTCCGTCTGCCTGTCCGTCTGTCTGTCCGTCTGTCTGTCCGTCTGTCTGTCCGTCTGTCTGTCCGTCTGTCTGTCCGTCTGTCTGTCCGTCTGTCTGTCCGTCTGTCTGTCCGTCTGTCTGTCCGTCTGTCTGTCCGTCTGTCTGTCCGTCTGTCTGTCCGTCTGTCTGTCCGTCTGTCTGTCCGTCTGTCTGTCCGTCTGTCTGTCCGTCTGTCTGTCCGTCTGTCTGTCCGTCTGTCTGTCCGTCTGTCTGTCCGTCTATATCAGGTTATAGTGCGATTTGGACCATACTTACCACGATCGTTGGATGTCCTTGCAAAATTTCAACTCAAACGGACAACATTTGCTCATTCTAGGGGCTCAAGAAATCAAATCGGTTTATATGTGGGCTATATCAGGTTATAGATCATTTCGACCCATGCATAGTATGGTTGTTGGGAGTGGGAACAGAACGCTACGTACAAATTTTCAGCGAAATAGGATAACAATTGCGGCTTCTGAGGGCTATGATTTCAAATCAGGAGATCGCTATATAGGGGGCCTATATCCAAATCTGAACCGATATGGCCCATTTGCAATACCCAACGACCTAAATCAATCAGAAGTATCTGTGCAAAATATCAAGCGGCTTGCTTTACGCGTTCGAGCGTTCACAGACGGACGTACGAATGGACGGATGCACAAACGGATGGACGGACGGATATCGTCTGTCTGTCCATCTCTCTGTCCGTCTGTCTGTCCGTCTGTCTGTCCGTCTGTCTGTCCGTCTGTCTGTCCGTCTGTCTGTCCGTCTGTCTGTCCGTCTGTCTGTCCGTCTGTCTGTCTGTCTGTCTGTCCGTCTGTCTGTCTGTCTGTCTGTCTGTCTGTCTGTCTGTCTGTCTGTCTGTCTGTCTGTCTGTCTGTCTGTCTGTCTGTCTGTCTGTCTGTCCGTCTGTCTGTCTGTCCGTCTGTCCATCTGTCTGTCCAGCTGTCTATCTGTCTGTCTGTCCGTCTGTCTGTCTGTCCCTTTTTCTGTCCCTCTGTCTGTCCGTCTGTCTGTCCGTCCATCTGTCTGTCCGTCTGTCTGTCCATCTGTCTGTCCATGTTAATTTGTGTACAAACTACAGGTCGCAATTTTCATCCGATCGTCTTCAAATTGTGTATGGGTATGTTTTTCGGTCTATAGACAAAGCCTATTGAAATTGGAGAAAATCGGTTCAAATTTTGATATAGCTGCCATATATATATTCATCCGATTTGCAGTAATACAGCAATAAAATGGTCTTTTGTTAACCGATTCTCTAGAAATTTGGCAAGACGAGTTTTTTTTTATGAATCTCGACATTACTGGTTTATTGCACAGAAATCGGTTCAGATTTGGATATAGCTCCCATATATATGTTCGTCCGATTTGCAGTAATACAGCAATAAAATGGTCATTTGGTGACCGATTTTCTTAAAGATTGGTAGGAACGATTTGCTCTTGGCTCTCTATAATACTGGTGACTTTTATAGAAATCTGTTCAGATTTGGATATAGCTCCCACATATATGTTCATTCGATTTGCAGTAATGCAGCAATAAAATGGCCATTTGTTAATCGATTCTCTCGAAATTTGGCAAGAAGATTTTTTTTATGAATCTCGAGATTACTGGTTTATTTCACAGAAATCGGTTCAGATTTGGATATAGCTCCCATATATATGTTCGTCTGATTTGAAGTAATACAGCAATAAAATGGTCATTTGTAGACCGATCCTCTAGAAATTTGGCCAGAAGGGTTTTTTTATGAATCTCGACATTATTGATTAATTTCACAGAAATCGGTTCAGATTTCGATATAGCTTACATAAAATCGGGTGATATATATGTATACATATATATCGCCCGATTTTTACTCCTATACCCACTGCAAGCGCACTTATTGACCAATCTACCCAAAATTTTGTAAAACGCTTTCCATAAAGTTTGGTCGAAATCGGTTCAAATTTAGATATAGCTCCGATGTTCGTCAGAATTTGGGTAATTTATTGTTATTTGTCAACCGCAGTTAAAACATAACCTAATAACCTATCTGAATACATCCGCCGAGGTCCATGAAAATTGGATCAGAATTATACACAGCCCACCTTTTATATTTATAGAGTAGGTGTAGGGTATTATAAAGTCGGCGCCGCCCGAATTTTACCTTTTCTTACTGATTTTGTTATGAGCCTTCGCCCAAAATCTCAGCTACGACCCACATATTTCTATTTTCGCCTATTCATTTCTACTTTCGAGCTGAAGTGACATGCCATGGGATCTGTGGTGTTCGTATTTTCGACGACAGTTATTTATAACCACCAAATAATGTTAGGTGACATTCACACTTGACTTATTTGCTCAATAGCTAAAGTCTATTCAAGGAGCCTCACAATGAATCTGAACAAAAACATGGCCAAAACATTAACAATAAAAACAAATGTTGGTTATATTTGTTCAACTGTGCAGACATGACGCAAAATTATCTTCGAAAGCCTCGCTTTAATCAATTTGCGTATCTAATTGAACATGAAAGCCAAAAAAAAAAAAATACAGATAATATTAAGAAAAGCTTTTCATATATGTAGATAAAATTAGTTGCGAATACTAAACAGAAGAGGGTCTAATTTTAGGCTGCAAAGATAAGGCAAACCAGAATGCTTCATTCAAGAATACGGTTAAATTTGTTTTTTTAAGATTAAGAGTAGGTCATTGAACCATAATGGGCACAATCTAGGACATATATGATTTTTTATTGTAGACTCCCGAAAAGAATACATTACCAAGGAAAGTTAATCGATCTGATATAGCTCCCATATAAACAGATCTTCCAATTTATATCCTGAGCCACTATAGGGTGGAATTTTTGTCCGATTTGGCCAAGCCAAATATCGCCCCAATCAGTTTATAACTTGGTATACCTCAAATAGCTAAGCAATTCTTATCCATTATCCTTTGTTGGTCTATAAAGAAACATGCGATCCATGCTGGAAGGTATATAAGATTTGGCCCGGTCGAAATTAGCTCGCTTTTACTTGTTCATAAATAATTCTACGATCTTCTACTACACTTTTTTATACCCTCCACCATAGGATGGGGATATACTAATTTCGTCATTCTGTTTGTAACACCTCGAATTATGCCTCTGAGATCGTCATGTCATTTTAAGTCGATCTATCCATGTCCGTCCGTCTGTCCGTCCGTCCATCTGTTTGTAGAAAGCACGCTAACCTTTGAAGGAGAAAAGCCAGCCGCTTGAAATTTTGCACAAATACTTTTTATTAGTGTAGAACGGTTGGAATTGTAAATAGGCCAAATCGGTCCATGTTTTGATATAGCTGACATATAAACCGATCCTGGATCTTGACTTCATGGGCCTCTAGAGGGCGCAATTCACGTTCGATTTGACTGAAATTTTGCACGTAGTGTTTTGGCATCACTTCCAACAACTGTGTTAAAAATAATTCAAATCCGTTCATAATATGGTACAGCTGTCAAATAAACCGATCGTGGGTCTTGACTTCTTGAGCCTCTAGAGGGCGCAATTTTCAACCGATTGGACTGAAATTTAGCACATGGTGTTTTGGCATCACTTCCAACAACTGTGTTAAGAAAAATTCAAATCCGTTCAAAATTTGGTACAGCTGTAATATAAACCGATCTAGGGTCTTGACTTCTTGAGCATCTAGAGGGCGCAATTCTCATATGATTTGACTGAAATTTCGCATGAGGTGTTTTGTTATAATTTCCAATAACTGTGCTAAGTATGACGCAAATCCGTCTTTGTTTTAAAATAGCTGCCATACAAACCGTTCTTGGGTCTTGACTTCTTGAGCCTCTAGAGGGCGCAATTCACGTCCGATTTGACATGAGTTGTTTTGTTACAATTTTCAATAACTGTGCTAAGTATGGCACAAATCGGTCCTTGTTTTGATATAGCTGTGATATAAACCGATCTTGGATCTTGACTTATTGAGCCTCTAGAGGGCGCAATTTTTATACGATTGGACTGAAATTTGGCACGTGGTGTTTTGGCATCACTTCCAACAACTGTGTTAAGAATAATTCAAATCCGTTCATAATATGGTACAGCTGTCATATAAACCGATCGTGGGTCTTGACTTCTTGAGAATCTAGAGGGCGCAATTCACGTCCGATTTGACTGCAATTTCGCATGAGTTGTTTTGGTATCACTTCCAACAACTGTGCTAAGAATAATTCAAATCCGTTCATAATTTGGTACAGCTGTCATATAAACCGATCTTGGGTCTTGACTTCTTGCGCCACTAGAGGGCGCAATTCTCACCCGATTTGACTGAAATTAGGCACGTGGTGTTTTTGCATCACTTCCAACAACTGTGTTAAGAATAATTCAAATCCGTTCATAATTTGGTACAGCTATCATATAAACCGATCTTGGGTCTTGACTTCTTGAGAATCTAGAGGGCGCAATTCACGTCCGATTTGACTGCAATTTCGTATGAGTTGTTTTGGTATCACTTCCAACAACTGTGTTAAGTATGATTCAAATCGGTTTATAATATTGTATAGCTGTCATATAAACCGATCTTGGATCTTGACTTCTTGAGCCCATAGAGCTCGCAATTCTCATCCGATTTGGCTTAAATTTCGGATGAGGTGTTTTGTTATGATTTTCAATAACTGTGCGAAGTATGGTTCAAATTGGTCCTTGTTTTGATATAGCTGTCATATAAATTGATCTTGGGTCTTGACTTCTTAAGCCTCTAGAGGGCGCAATTCACTTCCGATTTGGAAGAAATTTGTTCACAACGGCTTCTCTCATGACCTTCAACATACGTGTCTAATATAGTCTAAATCGATCAATAGCTTGATACAGCTCCCATATAAACCGATTTCCCGATTTTACTTCTTCAGCCCCTACAAGGCGCAATTCTTACCCGAATGAACTGAAATATTACACAACGACTTCTACAATGTTGAGCATTCGTTTATGGCCCGAATCAGATTATAGCTTGATATAGCTCCAATAGCATAACAGTTCTTATTCCATATTCCTTGTTTGCCTAAGGAGAGATACTGCGCATAGAACTCGACAAATGCGATCCATGGTGGAGGGTATATAAGATTCGGCCCGGCCTAACTTAGCACGCCCATACTTGTTTTATCATACTCATTTATTTCGTTCTGTAGAAAACTACAAAAAGTCGTATTTACATTAAAATTAATTGTCAGCTTTTTAGAATTGAATTTTATATGCCATTGAATTAGCATATGCGATAACTAATGAAAAAAAAAAAAATACATCTCAGGGCGTTATTTGATTCTAATTAAAGAATTGTTGGACAGCGTTGATGATCTGTTGCAGGAAATTATCCTGTTGCGGGGGTTGAGTTGGTTTTGCTGTTGTTTTGGGTTTTGCAGTTGTCTTTGGTTTCGCCGTAGTCTTAGGTTTGGCCGTTGTTTTGGGTTTCGCTGTTGTTTTGGGTTTCGCTGTTGTTTTGGGTTTTGCCGTAGTTTTTGGTTTAGCCGTAGTTTTTGGTTTAGCCGTTGTCTTAGGTTTTGCAGTTGTTTTCGGTTTGGCTGTGGTAGCTTTGGGTGGGTTTGTAATCGTTATGGTAATTGTGGGTGGCTTAACAGGGTTGGCTGTTTCAGGCTTTGCTGTTGTTACTGCAGGTTTAGCTGTTGTTGCTACAGGTTTGGCTGTTGTTGCTGCTGGTTTGGTTGTTGTCTTGGCTGTTGTTGCTGCAGGTTTTACTGTTGTTGCTGCAGGTTTAACTGTGGTTACTGCAGGTTTTGCAGTTGCTACTGCAGGCTTGGCTGTTGTTGCTGCAGGTTTTGCAGTGGTTGCTGCAGGTTTTGCAGTTGTTGCTGGTTTAGTTGTTGTTTTAGGTTTTGCTGTTGTTGCTGGAGGCTTCACATTAATTTCAATATGTATAGTGCCAGAACCAGTATTAGTTCCAGTTTCTCCTTCGCCATTTGTTACCTCTTCACCAGTTACTGCTTCTTCGCCAGTTTCTTCTTCACCAGTTCCTTCCTCGCCTGTCTCTTCTTCAACTGCTTCTTCCTCACCTGTCTCTTCTGCGCCGTTTTCTTCTTCGCCGCTTTCTTCTTCGCCGGTTTCTTCTTCGCCGGTTTCTTCTTCGCCGTTTTCTTCTTCGCCGTTTTCTTCTTCCCCGGTTTCTTCTTCGCCGGTTTCTTCTTCACCTTCTCCTTCCTCGCCAGTCTCTTCCTCACCTGTTTCTTCTTCGCCGGTTCCTTCTTCACCGGTTTCCTCTTCACCTTCTCCTTCCTCACCTGTTTCTTCTTCGCCGGTTTCTTCTTCACCAGCTCCTTCCTCGCCTGTCTCTTCCTCGCCTGTCTCTTCCTCACCTGTTTCTTCTTCGCCTGTTTCTTCTTCACCAGCTCCTTCCTCGCCAGTTTCTTCTTCACCAGCTTCTTCTTCTCCTGTCTCTTCTTCACCCGTTCCATCTTCGCCGGTTTCCTCTTCTCCAGCCCCTTCCTCAACGGTTTCCTCCTCACCAGTTCCCTCTTCACCGGGTTCTCCTTCTTGGGCCGTTTCTTCTCCTCCAGCTTCCTCTTCTCCAGTTTCCTCCTCATTGGTTCCTTCTTCACCAGTTTCTTCTTCACTAGTTACTTCTTCACCTGTTGCCTCTTCACCGGCTGCTTCTTCACCAGTTCCTTCTTCACCGGTTCCCTCTTCGACAGTTTCTTCCTCACCAGTTTCTTCTCCTTCGCCAGTTTCGCCACCTGATTCTGATCCATGTTCTCCTCCAATTGTAATTTCAATATGAATTCCACCACTGCCGCCGGAAGTTTGACCTTCTTCGCCCGCGGCTTCTACGCCTGAGGCTTCTTCGCCCGCGGCTTCTTCGCCTGCGGCTTCTTCGCCTGCGGCTTCTTCGCCTGCGGCTTCTTCGGCTGCGGCTTCTTCGCCTGCGGCTTCTTCGCCTGCGGCTTCTTCGCCTGCGGATTCTTCGCCTGCGGCTTCTTCGCCTGCGGCTTCTTCGCCTGCGGCTTCTTCGCCTGCGGCTTCTTCGCCTGCGGCTTCTTCGCCTGCGGTTTCTTCGTCTGCGGTTTCTTCGCCTGCGGCTTCTTCGCCAGCAGCTTCTGCGCCAGCGGCTTCTTCGCCAGCGGTTTCTTCGCCAGCGGCTTCTACGCCTGCGGCTTCTTCGCCTGCGACTTCTTCGCCTGCAGCTTCTTCGCCTGTGGCTTCTTCGCCCACGGTCTCTTCACCGGTTGTCTCTTCTCCCTCAGCGCCACCGCATGAATGTTCAGCTGTTTGTTCTCCTTCAACTTCCGCCTCACCTTCCGATGATCCATGCTCTCCTTCAATTGTTATTTCAATATGAACTCCGCCACTACCACCTGAAGTTTCACCTTCTCCGTCGTGACCTTCAGCCACTCCACCACATGGTTCACTTTCAACGCTCGCGGCTTCTTCGCCAGCGGCTTCTTCACCAGTGGCTTCTTCGCCTGCGGTCTCTTCACCGGTTGTCACTTCACCCTCAGCTCCACCGCATGAATGTTCAGCAGTTTCTTCTCCTGTATGAGTCTCACCCTCTCCTCCGGCACAAACTTCACATGGTTGTTGTTCGCCTTCAACTTCTGCCATACCTTCCGTTGATCCATGCTCTCCTTCAATTGTTATTTCAATATGAACTCCACCACTGCCATCGGAAGCTTCGCTTTCCCCCTCGTGAACTCCAACCCCTTCTTCAGCTGAAGCTCCATCACATGGTGGATGTGCACCTTCAGTTTCCTCTCCCCCAGCTGTTTCTTCAACTGTTGTCTCTTCTCCCTCAGCTCCACCGCACGTGTGTTCACCCGTTTCCTCTCCGACGGGTATCTCGGTCTCTCCACCGACACAAACTTCATGTGGTGAATGTTCGCCTTCAGCTTCCTCACTTCCAGAAGCTCCTTCGCATAGTGGATGTTCCCCTTCTGAGGTCTCACCACCTATTGACCCATGTTCTCCTTCGACTGTTATTTCAATATGAACTCCGTCACTGCCACCGGAAGCTTCAACTTCTCCCTCGTGACCTTCAGCCCCTCCACCACATGGTTCGCCTTCAACGCTCACGACTTCTTCGCCAGCGGCTTCTTCGCCTGCGACATCCTCACCCGTGGTAGCTTCACCGGTTGTGACTTCTCCCTCAGCTCCACCGCATGAATGTTCAGCAGTTTCTTCTCCTGTATGAGTTTCACCCTCTCCTCCGGCACAAACTTCACATGGTGGTTGTTCGCCTTCAACTTCTGCCCCACCTTCCGTTGATCCATGCTCTCCTTCAATTGTTATTTCAATATGAACTCCACCACTGCCATCGGAAGCTTCACTTTCTCCCTCGTGAACTCCAACCCCTTCTTCACCTGAAGCTCCATCACATGGTGGATGTGCACCTTCAGTTTCCTCTCCCCCAGCTGCTTCTTCAACTGTTGTCTCTTCACCCTCAGCTCCACCGCACGTGTGTTCACCTGTTTCCTCTCCGACGGGTATCTCGGTCTCTCCACCGACACAAACTTCATGTGGTGGATGTTCGCCTTCAGCCTCCTCACTTCCAGAAGCTCCTTCGCATGGTGGATGTTCACCTTCTGAGGTTTCACCACCTGTTGGCCCATGTTCTCCTTCGACTGTTATTTCAATATGAACTCCGCCACTGCCACCGGAAGCTTCACCTTCTCCTTCGTGGCCTTCAGCCCCTCCACCACATGGTTCGCCTTCAACGCTCGCGGCTTCTTCGCCAGCGGCTTCTTCGCCAGCGGCTTCTTCGCCTGCGACATCCTCACCCGCAGTCTCTTCACCGGTTGTCACTTCTCCCTCAGCTCCACCGCATGAGTGTTCTGCAGTTTCTTCTCCTGTATGAGTTTCACCCTCTCCTCCGGCACAAACTTCACATGGTGGTTGTTCGCCTTCAACTTCTGCCACACCTTCCGATGATCCATGCTCTCCTTCAATTGTTATTTCAATATGAACTCCACCACTGCCAGCGGAAGTTTCACTTTCTCCCTCGTGAACTCCAACCCCTTCTTCACCTGAAGCTCCATCACATGGTGGATGTGCACCTTCAGTTTCCTCTCCCCCAGCTGCTTCTTCAACTGTTGTCTCTTCACCCTCAGCTCCACCGCACGTGTGTTCACCTGTTTCTTCTCCGACGGGTATCTCGGTCTCTCCACCGACACAAACTTCAGGTGGTGGATGTTCGCCTTCAGCCTCCTCACTTCCAGAAGCTCCTTCGCATGGTGAATGTTCACCTTCTGAGGTTTCACCACCTGTTGACCCATGTTCTCCTTCGACTGTTATTTCAATATGAACTCCGCCACTGCCACCGGAAGCTTCAACTTCTCCCTCGTGACCTTCAGCCCCTCCACCACATGGTTCGCCTTCAACGCTCGCGGCTTCTTCGCCTACGACATCCTCAGCCGCGGTCTCTCCACCGGTTGTCACTTCACCCTCAGCTCCACCGCATGAATGTTCAGCAGTTTCTTCTCCTGTATGAGTCTCACACTCTCCTCCGGCACAAACTTCACATGGTGGTTGTTCGCCTTCAACTTCCGCTACACTTTCCGATGATCCATGACCTCCTTCAATTGTTATTTCAATATGAACTCCGCCACTGCTACCGGAAGCTTCACCTTCTCCCTCATGGCCTTCAGCCTCTTCTACACTTGGTCCACTTTCATCGCCTGCGGCTTCTTCGCCGGCGACTTCTACGCCGGATGTATCTTCTCCTTCAGCGCCACCACATGTGTGTTCATCTGTTTCTTCTCCGACGGGTATCTCGACCTCTCCTTCAGCGCTAGCACCACATGGCGGATGTTCGCCTTCAGTCTCTTCTCCACCTGAGGCTCCATCGCATGGTGGATGTTCCAGTTCTTCGCCACCAGATGTTACTTCGCCGTTTGATTCTTCTTCCTCAGCGTCACCAGCTTCTTCTCCTGAAGGCGTTTCACCGCTGTCTTCAGCAGATGTTTCCTCACCTGCGGATTCCCCATCAACAGTTTCTTCTGCTGGAGTTTTTTCACCAGCAGGAATTTCTTCGCCAGCTGCTTCCTCACCTGCAGTCACCTCTGCAGGTGTTTCTTCTTCAGTGGGCTCCTCAACAGCAGACTCTTCACCATGCACTTCTGGGGCAGTTTCATCACCAGCGACTTCCTCACCAGTTGTCTCTTCACTAGTTTCTTCGGCAGGTGTTCCTTCGCCAGCGGCTTCTTCACCAGTCTCTTCTGCGGGAATTTCTTCACCAGCGGGCTCCTCACCTGTAGACATTTCTTCACCAGATTCTTCATCTCCAGCAATTTCTTCGACAGCTTCTTCTTCAACAGCAGTTCCGTCTGCAGGAGTTTCTTCTCCACCGACTTCCTCCCCAGCTGTCTCCTCGCCTGCAGGTGTTTCTTCTCCAGCAGCCTCTTCTTCAAGATTTTCCTCACCAGCAGTTTCTTCTGCAGGAGTTTCTTCACCGCCTGCTTCCTCTGCAGTAGTCTCTTCTTGAGGAGTTTCCTCATCAGCTACTCCCTCTACAACAGCCTCTTCTTCAGGAGTTTCCTCACCAGCAGTTTCTTCTGCAGGAGTTTCTTCACCAACAGGAATTTCTTCGCCAGCTGCTTCCTCTCCCGCAGTTTCTTCTAAAGGAGTTTCTTCAGCTGCACTTTCTTCTTCGGTTTCTTCACCAGCAGCTGCTTCCTCACCCGCAATTTCTTCACCAACAGACTCTTCACCAACAGGCTCTTCACCAGCAGGAGTTTCTTCACCCGTTTCTTCCCCATCCGCAGTTTCTGCAGCACCACCTTCTTCACTCGTTTCTTCACCATCTTGCTCTTCACCGCCTACTTCCTCCAAAGTAGTTTCTTCTGCAGGTGTTTCTTCAACAGCAGGCTCCTCACCAGCTGGTGTTTCTTCTCCCGCGGCTTCTTCGCCAGCCTCTTCAGGTTCTTCACCGGTTTCTTCACCAACTGTCTCTTCACCAGCAGGAGTTTCTTCATCGCCTGCTTCCTCTTCAGTAGTCTCTTCTGCAGGTGTTTCCTCTACAGCAGGCTCCTCACCAGTAGGAGTTTCTTCACCGGTTGCTTCCTCACCCGCAGTTTCTTCTAAAAGAGTTTCTTCAGCAGCACCTTCTTCACCGGATTCTTCTTCAACCTCAGGCGTTTCTGGTGTTTCTTCTCCCGCGGCTTCTTCGCCAGCCTCTTCTGTTTCTTCACCGGTTTCTTCACCAACTGTCTCCTCACCAGCAGGAGTTTCTTCATCGGTTGCTTCCTCACCAGCAGTCTCTTCGGCAGGAGTTTCTCCTACTGCGGATTCCTCACCAACGGTTTCTTCTAAAGGAGTTTCTTCAGCAGCTGGCTCTTCAGCATCAGGAGTTTCTTCACCGCCTTCTTCCTCTGGAGCAGTCCCTTCTGCTGGAGTTTCTTCACCAGCTGGCTCCTCACCAGCAGGAGTATCTTCACCGGTTGCTTCCTCACCCGCAGTTTCTTCTAAAGGAGTTTCTTCAGCAGCACCTTCTTCACCGGATTCTTCTTCAACAGCAGGCTCCTCACCAGCTGGTGTTTCTTCTCCCACGGCTTCTTCGCCAGCCTCTTCTGTTTCTTCACCGGTTTCTTCACCAACTGTCTCCTCACCAGCAGGAGTTTCTTCATCGGTTGCTTCCTCACCAGCAGTCTCTTCGGCAGAAGTTTCTCCTACTGCGGATTCCTCACCAACGGTTTCTTCTAAAAGAGTTTCTTCACCAGCACTTTCTTCACCGACTGGCTCTTCACCAGCGGGAGCTTCTTCACCGCCTGCTTCCTCTCCAGTAGTCTCTTCTGCAGCAGTCTCTTCTGCAGCAGTCTCCTCTGCAGCAGTCTCTTCTGCAGCAGTCTCTTCTGCAGGTGTTTCTTCGTCAGCAAGCTCCTCACCAGCAGGAGTTTCTTCATTGGTTGCTTCCTCACCAGCGGTCTCTTCGGCAGGAGTTTCTTCACCTGCGGGTTCCTCACCAACTATCTCTTCACCAGTCCCTTCTGTAGGAGTTTCTTCTCCAGCTGGCTCCTCACCCGCAGGAGTTTCTTCTGCAGCAGTCTCTTCTGCAGCAGTCTCTTCTGCAGCAGTCTCTTCTGCAGCAGTCTCTTCTGCAGCAGTCTCTTCTGCAGCAGTCTCTTCTGCAGCAGTCTCTTCTGCAGGAATTTCTTCACCAACAGGCTCCTCACCAGCAGGAGATTCATCACCGTCTATTTCCTCTCCAGCAGTCTCTTCTTCAAGATTTTCCTCACCGGCTGTCTCTTCTGCATCGGTTTCTTCACCAACGACTTCCTCACCAGCAGTTTCTTCACTAGCCACTTCTGCCGGTGTGTCTTCACCAGCAGTCTCTTCTCCAGTCTCCGCTATAGGGGTATCTTCACCAGCAGGAGTTTCTTCACTTGATGTATCCGCATCTGTTGGTTCTTCTGCAGTTACTTCACCAGCTTCTGCTGCAGTTTCCGCCGGTGGAGTTTCTTTTACTGCTTCATTGTCCGTTTGACATTCGTTTGATACACCGTCAGCAACACTGTCTTGTGTTTCGTCTACACCTTTGTCGGCACTTGCGTTTTCATCACCAACATCTACACCTCCTCCTCCCTCGTCGGCATCAGGCAACCTAGTGGGTGCTCCTCCCACTAGGAATGCAAACGCACACACACAAATGAAAAGTGCCAGGAAACGGAACTTCATGTCTTTGATTAATTCGATTTTAACTAAACTCCATATTCCATTGGCGAAGGTATTTATACATGCCATTAGGACTCGAAACACTTGTTCGAACAACAACTACGTCATTCACCCAATTTTTCATCTGTGGAATCGATTTCATTCGACTCTATGCTGGTCTCTATTCATTCTATTCAATTCAAACGCCTTTTTGTTATTCATTTAAATATTGAATTTTGTCTTCACCGAGACAAAGAAGCCAACAGAAACAGACACTGAAGCAGATATAAAAGCGAAAACAAAAAGTTTTTGTTTGTTTGCTTGTCCTTAAAAAGAAACGACGATAGGTCAGTGGCGAACATCATTGGATCACATTTTTAATGAGAATCGATGCAGCAAAAGGCTCTGTGATTCAAATGGCAAAGTGTTAAAGGCCTTAGTCATAACAAGAAGAAGGGACTTTAGAATTTGAAAATCTTCTAAGAATGTTCTTGGATTGTATTTCCTAAAAGCATTTTTGTAGTTCTTGTTTTTGGCATTAGCTTTCCCCTAAAATGTCTAAATCTCAGCTATGACCCATATATTTCTATTTTCGCCTATTCATTTCTGCTTGCGAGCTATAGTGACATGCCATAATTTCTGTGGTGTTCGTATTTTTGACGACAGTTATTTATACCCCCCGAATAATGTTAGGTGAGATTCAAACTTGGTGTATTTGCTTAGCAGTCTATTCTATTCTAGTCTATTCAAGACGCCTCACAATGGATCTGAACAAAAACATGGCCCAAACATTGACAATAAAAACAAAAACTGCTTCTATTTATTCAATTGTACAGACAAGACGCAAAATCATCTTTGAGCGCCTCGCCTTTATCAATTTGCGCGTCTTGTTAAATATGGAAAATAAAGATAATTTGTGTTAAGAAAAACGTTTTCATAGAAGTAGATAAAATTAATGTTGAATACTAAACAAAAGAGAGTCTAATTTTAGGATGCAAAGATAAGGCAAACTGGTTCTTTATTTTTATACCCTCCACCATAGGATGGGGGTGTACTAATTTTGTCAATCTGTTTGAAACGCCTCGTAATATGCGTTCTACAGTTCTTACTCAATATTCTTTGTTTGCCTAAAAAGAGATACTGCGCATAGAACACGATAAATGCGATCCATGTTGGAGGGTATGTAAGATTCGGCCCGGCCGAACTTAGCTCACTCTTACTTGTTTTTATACCCTCCACCATAGGATGGGGGGTATACTAATTTCGTCATTCTGTTTGTAACACCTCGAAATATGCGTCTAAGACCCCATAAAGTATATATATTCTTGATCGTCATGTAGTTTTAAGTCGATCTAGACATATCCGTCCGTCTGTCCGTCCGTCCGTCCATCTGTCTGTCGAAAGCACGCTAACTTTCGAAGGTGTAAAGCTAGCCGCTTGAAATTTTGCACAAATACTTCTTTTAGCTTAGGTCGGTTGGGATTGTAAATGGGCCAAATCGGTCCATGTTTTGATATAGCTGCCATATCAAGCGATCTTGGGGCTTGACTTCTTGAGCCTCTAGAGGGCGCAGTTCTTATCCGATTTAAATGAAATTTTGCACATAGTGTTTTGTAATGACTTCCAACAACTGCTCTTATTATGGTCCTAATCGGTCCATAACCTGATATAGCTGCCATATAAACCGATCTTGGGTCTTGACTTCTTGAGCCTCTAGAGGGCGCATTTCTTATCCGATTTGAATGAAATTTTACACGACATGTTTCGCTACGACTTCCAACAACTGAGCCAAGTATGGTTAAAATTGGTCAATAAGCTGATATAGCTGCCATATAAACCGATCTGGGATCTTGACTTCTTGAGCCTCAAGAGTTCGCAATTATTATCCGATTTGCCTGAAATGTTGTACGACGGATCCTCTCATGACCATCAACATACGTGTTTATTATATTCTGAATCGGTCCATAGCCTGATACAGCTCCCATATAAATCGATCTCTCTATTTTACTTTTTGAGCCCCCAAAGCACACAATTCTTATTCGAATTGGCTGACATTTTACACAGGTCTCCAATATATAATTTAATTGTGGTCCAAACCGGACCATATCTTGATATCGCTCTAATAGCAGAGCAAATCTTTTCTTATAACATTTTTTGCCAAAGAAGAGATGCGGGGAAAAGAACTCGACAAATACGATCCATGGTGGAGGGTATATAAGATTCGGCCTTTGCTTGTTTTTTTTTTTTTTTTGGCCGTCGGATGAGCACTGTCGTGTAACTTAATTTACTCTCAATTGGCTCCGAATATAAATTAAATCTTCGGTTTCTACTCGCACAGAGCTTACCATATTATTATCATCGCTTTTGTTTGTCCATTGGGTGTCAATGTTTCCAATGCAATTGAATGGTATGCACGCTGGCGGAAGTAAGACTTAAACAAAGACATGAAACGGTATAAATACGAAGCACAAGGCGCACAACTTCATAGTAACCGTTTCCACACCAACAAGATCGCTTGCCAATTTTTAACAATTTTCCAGTCACAATGAAATTATTATTTAAAATCACCGCGATCATAATGATGTGCGTAATGATTAATGCACTAAGCATTGAAGTATGCGATGAAAATGAAAAACCCATCGTGGAGGCCGACTTACAACTTCGCGGTATTGTCGGCGGTCTTACCGGCGGTCTTACCGGCGGTCTTACCGGCGGTATTACCGACGGTCTTACCGACAGTCTTACCGGCGGTCCTACCGACGGTCTTACCGGCGGTCTTATCGGCGGTCCAATTCCCAAAATTATTGGTGGATTGGTTGGTAGTGGCTGAGCCCCTTCTCTCGATTATTTACTAAGTACTTTTGGCAGACTGGTTCATGGCATTTGAACATTTGAAGAACGTCATCAAATTTTGCATCCATATATCAGGACCTGGGAACCAATGTCCTATATAATGATCGACCGCTTAATTAACAAAAATATTTAAGAATCTCAACATAAGTAACGGATGGGCAGAAAAATCCTATGGATCATTGATGAAATCAAGAAATTTGTTCAATTCATTTACATGTTAACAGCTCCAACTGGTAGTTGGCTTCCACATATAAACAAAACATGTTGCATTAGTTTTAAATGTTAGAAATCAAAAAAATATATTTTAATTATTTAAATTATTTAAATTATTAATAAAATTAACTTAACCG
>NC_081555.1:164728815-164818815 GCF_963082655.1 Stomoxys calcitrans | reverse complement strand
GCGATCATAATGATGTGCGTAATGATTAATGCACTAAGCATTGAAGTATGCGATGAAAATGAAGAACCCATCGTGGAGGCCCACTTACATCTTGGCGGTATTGCCGGCGGTCTTACCGACGAACTTACCGGCGATCTTACCGACGGTCTTACTGGCGGTCTTACCGACAGTCTTACCGGCGGTCCTACCGACGGTCTTACCGGCGGTCCTACCGACGGTCTTACCAGCGGTCTTATCGGCGGTCCAATTCCCAAAATTATTGGTGGATTGATTGGTAGTGGCTGAGCCCCTTCTCTCGATAATTTACTAAGTACTTTTGGCAGACAGAACCTCATCAAGTTTTGCATCAATATATCAGGACCTGGGAACCAATGTCCTATGTAATGATCGACCGCTTAATTAACAAAAATATTTAAGAATCGCAGCATAAGTAACGGATGGGAAGAAGAATCCTATGGATCATTGATGAAATCAAGAAATTTGTTCAATTCATTTATATGTTAACAGCTCCAACTGGTAGTTGGCTTCCACATATAAACAAAACTGGTTGCATTAATTTTAAATGTTAGAAATCAAAAAAAAAAAATATTTTAATTATTTAAATTATTTAAATTATTAATAAAATTAACTTAACCGAAATTAAGAAAATAAAAAGCTATTAAATTCGGCCATGCCGTACTTTGGATACCCAACATCTGGAATATATCAAAATCCTTTGGGAAATGCATGATGCTGAACGCCTCGGCCTGAATCCCAGAATAAATGATGCCTACATTGGTGAGGTACTATGTCATGTAGAAGTTAATCCACCAAGAGTTGTTGCAAATTTTGCCCATGAACATTCCACTAAGGAATAGGGGCAAACTTCTCACATATCAATGAGTGCAGTCCGATTCAAGTTTAAGCTCAATGATAAGGGGGCTCCTTTTTATAGCCGAGTCCGAACGGCGTGCTGCAGTGCGACACCTTTTTGGAGAGAAGTTTTACTTGGCATAGTACCTCACAAATGTTGGCAGCATTAGGAGGGGAAAACCACCGCTGAAAATTTTTCCTGATGGTCTCGCCAGGCGTTCAGCGTCATAGGCAGACATGCTAACCTATGCGCTACGGTGGCCTACCCTGTAAGGTTTAATACAGTCGGCACAGCCCGACTTTTGCCGTAGGGTTTTCTATTTTTTACGATTTTATCCCACTGTGTGTCGTTTGAGAACGAGTGCAGATAATTCACTGAATTTTTTAATGTTTAGAGATTAGTTGTACAGAGTTTTAGAGGCGCCTCTCGGCCGACAACTAAAATTATTGACCACGGCATTACAAAAATGTGTTTGAACTGCCAAATCTTTATTAGTTGTATAGATTTGCTCAAAAATCCCTTTAAAAAAAAGTCTGAAAAAACTGAACCGATTAATGTAAATTTTATACATTTTTATTTCGATCAATAAATATTTAATTTATATTCTAATAATTTAAATGAAATGCTTAAATCGAATTTTAGATTTTAAAATATCTTATAACCAACCCTTGCAAGCCTCTTCTGAAAGTTAGTTTCCTCAAAGTCTAAGTCCAAGTGTTGCATTAATCAATCCAAGGACACTGGCATTAGCTCCAACTTCAAATGAATTATTACCCATATCAACTGAATGGACATCATTGACAACTCCAATTGAAGTTTTACCAAATAATTGCAGTATAGCGGTGAGTAATCTGGCGAGAATATTGCCTAGACAGGAAATGTTCATGTTGGCTATGGCGCCAACTCCGTCTCCACCTTCATTTGGGTAGACAATAACTTCGTTTCCTTCCACATATGTATTGCCAATTCCGCTCAAAGCGGTAAATGATTTGCTGGAACCATCACAACCATCGCCACCATTACATGTGCGATTGTCAGTTTCATTACAGCAATTGACTCCTTTATCAGTTATATTGGTACTAATTTCGATTCCTTCTCGGCCGGTTTCAATGGTGAATGCTTTGCCCATTGCCCCCATGGCTATGATCGTGGTGATACTCAACAATAATTTCATGTTTTTTGCTAAAATCAATTTGTTGGCTAGCAATCTTGTTGTTGTGCTTAAGCAAATACTTCGAACCTATTATGATCTTCTCGAGGTTCTTGTTGTATTTATACCGTTTTTTTATACCAAATATCAACAACAATACAAAGAATGGGGTATACGAATTTATTATTTTATTTTCGTTTGTAATACCACGAAATATCAATCTACAAGGCTATAAGGTAAATATGTATATTCTTCATCATCTAGACATTTTGAGTGGATCTAGTCATGTCCGCCTGTCTGTTCATCCATCCGTCTGTGAAAATCATGATAACCTCTAGAGGAGCAAAGGCTTCAATCAAAGGCTTGAGATCAGCTAGAAGTATTGCAAGAGCTACCAATGCATTCTAAAGAAATTAACAGTTTGGTGCGGTTTATGGGCTGGTGGCATCATTGGACCATACTTCTTCAAAGATAATGGCAATTGTAACGTAAGTGTGAATGGTGAGCACCATCGTGAGATGAAATGCAATTTTTTTGCCGAAAATGCAAGACCTTATATCGATTCAAATAAAGATGTCATGCATTTTTCTGATTTTTTTTTTTTGAAAAAATTTCCTATAGCTCTTAAAAAATCACCCTTTACTTAGAGATCTTGACAATATGGAACTCAAATGAAAAGTTTTTGAGATTAGAAAAAGAAACGTGTTTCGGGGGCCGCTGCACCCCTAAAACAACCCCCCCTCTTTCCACCCACAATCGGACAGATTTCCTGGCCATGGCAATATGGGCCATCAGTAAATTTTTCAGCGGTGGTTATCCCCTCCTAATGCTGGCGACATTTGTGAGGTACTATGACATATGAAAATTTCGAGCTGTCCCCGTTCGCTGTAGGAGAAAATAAGCCATTTAGTACTATTTTGCACTTTTTGGTACTAACATTTACGAATTTTTTATAGATCAATAAGGCACCCATTATATTATTCTCAGTTGTACCTGCATGCCAAAATTTCAGACCTCTAGCTCCATCTATAAAGAAAGTACCAATTTTGGTACCAAAATGTACTAATTTTGAAAAAATAATTTGGGTACCATAACATATTTCCTAGTTGGTACCGACACGCCTGAGTGTACCTACATGCCAAATTTCAGACCTCTAGCTCCATCTGTAAGGAAGTACAAAATGGCGCAAATTTTGGTACCACAATATTCCCATTGTGGAAAAACCATTTATTTCCCATCATAAATTTGTTAGTTGTGCCTACATGCTCTATGTGCATAGAAAGTACCAGTACCATATGGTACCAATATTATTGATACCAAAATGTACGAATTGTAAAAAGATCATAGTCACCCATCATATTTTTCCTAGCTGTACCTACGTGCCAAATTTCAAACCTCTAGCTCCTTCTATAAAGAAAGTATCAAATGGTACCAATTTTGGTACCAAAATTTACGAATTTTTAATGGATCATTAAGTCACCCATCATATTTTTCCTAACTGTACCTCCATGCCAAATTTAAAACCTCCAGATCCATCTGTAAAGAAAGTACCAAATGGTACCAATTTTGGTACCACAATGTACCAATTGTGAAAAAAAAACACTTAGTCGCCCATCATACATTTCTTAGTTGTGCCTGCAAGCCCAATTTCAGACCTCTAGCTCCATGACCCAGAAAGCACCAAATGGTACCAATATTGGTACGAAAGTGTACGAATTGTAAAAAGATCAAAGTCAACCATCATACATTTCTTAGTTGTACCTACATGACAAATTTTAGACCTCTAGCTCCATCTGTAAAGAAAGTACCAAATGGTACCAAAATGTACGAATTTTGAAAAGATCATTTAGTTGCCCATCAAATGTCTCCTAGTTGGTACCGATATGCTTAGTTGTACCCACATGCCAATTTTAGGACCTCTAGCTCTATCTGTAAAGAAAATGCAAAATGGTACAATTTTTGGTACCACAATGTTCCAATTGTAAAAAAATTTTCGCCCATCATACATTTCTTAGTTGCATGTGCACAGAAAGTACCAAATGGTACAAATATTGGTACGAAAGTCTACGAATTGTAAAAAGATCAAAGTCAACCATCGTATTGAGTTGCCCAAAAAGTAATTGCGGATTTTTTAAAAGAAAGTAAATGCATTTTTAATAAAACTTAGAATGAACTTTAATCAAATATCCTTTTTTTACCCTTTTTTTCTAAAGCAAGCTAAAAGTAACAGCTGATAATTGACAGAAGAAAGAATGCAATTGCAGAGTCACTAGCTGTGAAAAAATTTGTCAACGCCGACTATATGAAAAATCCGCATTTACTTTTTGGGCAACCCAATACATTTCTTAGTTTTGCCTACTTGCCAAATTTCATACCTTTTGCTCCATGTGCACAGAATGTACCACATGGTACCAATATGTACGAGTTGTAAAAAGATCATATTCACCCATCACATTTTTCCTAGTTGTACCTGCATGCTAAATTTCAGACCTCTGGTTCCATCTGTAAAGAGAGCTGCAAATGGTACTAATTTTGGTACCAAAAATTTACAAATTTTGAATAGATCATTTAGTCAACCATCATATTTTTCCCAGTTGTATCTGCATGCCAAATTTCTGACCTCTTACTCCATCTGTAAGAAAGTACTATATGTAACAGTACTATTTTTTCATTTTTCTTTTCACCCTCGTCATTTTGTTCCGGATGTTTTTTGAGTAAAATTTCAAAATTCTACCTCTATCCATCCGCCCTGTACAAAGTTCACACATTTCGTACATTTTTGGTACTTTTTTTAGTTCCTAAATTTACAAATTTCCAAAAAATTTTATAATCAGCCAATTATGATTGCCAAAATGTACCTAAGTTCCAAAATTCAGAGATCTAGATCAATTTAAAAACAAAGTACCAAATAGTACCAATTGCGGTTCAATTTCTCCCACTTCCGGTACGATTTTCCTTTCTTTTTCGAGATGGTCTTTAATTTTAGCCCAAAAACATAATTCTGTCCCTTTCGGTTCGAGCTACTTTTTGGTACTTTTTAGTATCTAAACGAACGAATATCACCAAATCCAGCCTTATCCCGTGCCTAAGACCCAAGTCCAACATTCATGCAAAATTTCATGATTCAGACGTTTGGGCTGGGCGATGATCAGTCAGTCAAACAAACAAAAAAAAAAATTTTGCCCGTGAACATTCCAATAAGGAACAGGGACAAACTTCTCATATATCAATGAGTGCAGTCCGATTCAATTTTTTTTAAGCTCAATGATAACGGGCCTAGCTTTTATAGCCGATCCCGAATGGCGTCCGCAGTGCGACACCTCTCACAAATGTTGCCAGAATTAGGAGGTAAAAACCACCGCTGAAAAATTTTTCTGATGGTCTCGCCAGAATTCGAACCCAGGCGTTCAACGTCATAGGCGGACATGCTAACCTCTCTTTCACGCAAGTTTTTTGTTTTGTTCCACTGACAAACATCTTTAGTTTGGTCTATAATTTAACCATGAATCGTCTTACAAACGAACTACGTATGCAAATTATTCAATTTTATTATCAAAATGCGTGCTCTTTTAAGAAAGTTCTTCGAGCGCTTCTTTCATTTTACGACGAACCTCATTTTTGGCTCAATAGGTATATAAATAAGCAGAATTGTCGATTTTGGAGTGATGATCAGCCAAAAGCAAGCAGAGCTACCAATGCATCCAGAAAAAGTCACAGTTTGGTGCGGTTTATGGGCTGGTGGCATCATTGGACCGTACTTCTCCAAAATGATGCGAATCGTAACGTTACTATGAATAGTGAGCGCTATCGTCAGTTCATATCCAACCTTTTTTTTGCCGAAAATGCAAAAGCTTGACTTGCATGACATGCGGTTTCAACAAGACGGTGCCACATGCCACACAGCACACGTAACAATGGACTTATTGAGAGGCGAGTTCAGTAAACATTTTATTTTTAGTTCGGGACTGGTCAATTGGCCGTCTAGGTCGATCGATTTAACGCCTTAAGACTATTTTTTGTAGGGCTATGTTAAAGCTCATGTCTGTATAGACAAGCCCCCTTCAATTGACGCATAGGAAGACAACATTGAAGCATTTATTCGAGAGATAGTGGCCGAATCATTCAAAAGAGTATGCCAAAAATTGTACTAAGCGGATGGCCCATTTGAGGCGCAGTCACGTTCAATATCTGGATGAAATAGTCTTCAAATATTAAATAATATGGACCGTACTATCGATTCAAATGAAGATTTCATGATTTTTTTTTAATTTTATAGTTTTTTTTGTAAACTCTTACAAATCACCCTAGCGCCTAGCTGAATTTCTTAAAAAATTAGCGCGCTTTCGACAGACGGACGAACATGGCTAAATCTGTATATATTGGGTTGCCCAAAAAGTAATTGCGGATTTTTCATATAGTCGGCGTTGACAAATTTTTTCACAGCTTGTGACTCTGTAATTGCATTCTTTCAGTTATCAGCTGTTACTTTTAGCTTGCTTTAGAAAAAAAGTGTAAAAAAGTATATTTGATTACAGTTCATTCTAAGTTTTATTAAAAATGCATTTACTTTCTTTTAAAAAATCCGCAATTACTTTTTGGGCCAATACTTTGCTGGGTCTCAGATCATTATCTAGATGTGTTACAAACTGAATGACCAAACTTGCATACCCCCATCCTATGGTAGAGGGTATAATAAACAAAAAAAACACTGTTGGCTTAAGCCAACGTTTCCAAGGACTTTGACTTTTTCGGACACAACAAAAAAACAATGAAATTCTCTGCCTGCAGATGTTTAAAATAATAAAAGTTGATCATGTCAATACATGAGACAAATGTTCATTACAAAATGTGTTTAAAATGGAATCGGAAATGCAAGAAATTCTTATGAGTGACAAGAACACTGACCTTACCTGAAACGGTTGGAAGTTTTTCTGCGCAATATTTGTATGGCAATATACGAGATCGGTCCCAAAAGTAGCCGTCCTGACAAAGAAAGCATTGCAAATTTTTGTAAAAAACTTTCTTTATTTCTCAATATAGTCAACTTTTATCTTGTGCGATTTCACATTTTCCAGCGATTTTCAATAGCTTCGATAACTGCACTTAACACCAAGCTGAGGGGGTATTCAAAGGTGAGGAGTGAACGAGTTTGTTTTCTTTATTAAACATTAGTGTTTGCTTTTGTTCTCTTTTCTTTTGGTTGTTAAAATTATGGGTGATTTCAAAATACATTCGGCCCATATACGAGGGTTGAGGGCGAATTTCTTTGCGGTGCATGCGTATATTCATTTTCACCGTCCTAACTTTCTAGCTGTTTGTGAGACCCAGGTGCGTGAGGATTCAGATCCACAGGATTTTCACTTTTTTTCTCTGTCTCTTTTTATTTCGCACAGAGGCTTCGTGGTATATGTACTTAATGACGTAGTGTTCCATAGACGACAACACCTGGACTCACAGGGTCCTGAATATAACTCCCTTTGGGTTAAATTCGGGATTGGATCACATATACTGCTCTACGGATTTTTTTATAGAAGTCCAAACTCAGAAAGAGAGGCTTCCATTAACGGCTTTGACGCCCTTTCTGTTTCCATTACAAATATTTTGGAGGATTTTCCGGGCAGTGAAATCGTTGTCGCTGGGGATTTCAATGTCCACAACTCCTCCTGGCTTTCCCATTCGAGTCATACAACTCCTGAGGGCCAATATGTTGAGCTTTTCGCTGCGCACAATGGTTTGGCGCAACTGCTTCCTCTGCTTCCTCCCCAGTCCCGAAGCGGTCAATATTTTTATACGAAAAAGCACGTTGGACTGAGCTCGATGGATTCTTTCAGCATTTTAATTGGAAACTATGAAATTATTGAGAAAATAATTCTAAATGGAATGAAAACATTTATTCCAGTTAAGACTATAACAGCTAAATCAGACGACAAAAGTTGGTTTAACCATACTTGCAGAGATGCTGTCAGATCGAAAGAGGTTGCATTCAGCAATTGGCGCTTGGATGAAAATGCCAATACTGAACTGCCACGCAAACAGGCAAGATCTTCGTGTGCCAATGTGCTTAGGCGCGAAAAATTTCTTTACGAACAGCGTCTGCGTACTAAGGTTGTTGCTTCTACACGAGGAAGTAAGAGCTTTTGGTCGTTCGTAAAGAGAGTAAAGGGTAGTTCTTCATCTATTCCAACTATTGTTAAGGACGATCAAACGTTCATTGACCCAGATGATAAGGCTAACCTGTTGGCTGATATATTTGCAGGGAACTCTTCCCTGCCGGATAGCAATCAACCACTCCCCTCAATCGAAAATGTATCTGGCTGATGCCAAAGGGTTATGAACGATACACTCTGCCAGGATTTGCTGGCCATTTCTGGAGGGGTCGAATGAATCGAGTAGATATTAATGCACGGAAGATTCTGTGCTGCTTGTTGTCACACAAACGATTCGCTGACCCATTACTGACCCATCTTTGCTTATCAACGGTGTAGATGTTGTGTAATCAGAATCAGCTCTTGATGTTCTGGGCATGAAAATATTGGTTTGCCCAAAAAGTAATTGCGGATTTTTTAAAAGAAAGTAAATGCATTTTTAATAAAACTAAGAATGAACTTTAATCAAATATTCTTTTTTTACACTTTTTTTCTGAAGCAAGCTAAAAGTAACATTTGATAACTGACAGAAGAAAGAATGCAATTACAGAGTCACAAGCTGTGAAAAAATTTGTCAACGACGACTATATGAAAAATCCGCAATTACTTTTTGGGCAACCCAATACAAAGTGATGTCCGTTGGGCTAAACATGTATTTGAAGTGTCGAAAGAAGCATTCGACACTTAAATGGTGTAAGAACTATTTCACTCCGTCTGATCTTCTTAACATCTACACCTCTTTCATAAGGCCAAAAATGGAGTACAACTCACATGTATGGGCTGGAGTTACAAAATCATCCCTGGAGCGATGGCGTTGATTGGGGACAGTGGGGTATCCAACTCTATTGCCTCCCTTCATCATCGTCGCAATGTGGGTTGTTTGGCTTTGTTCTATCGGTACCCTCATGGTGTGTGTTCGTCTGATATTCGTCTTCTTATTCCTAATGTAAGGATTTATGTTAGGGATACTAGACATTTCAGTAACTCACACCCGTCTGTAATTGATTGGCCAGCGGACCGCACAATGCATTATAGAGAGAGTTCTTATTTCGCCCGAACCGTTCGTATGTGGAATCGAAAAGTCCAATTAATTCCTAATTTCCTCTCGCCAGCGCAATGCACTGCATTCATAGGGGACATCCCCTCCGTGTTGGCTGACAGAAAAAAAAAAAAAAAACAAGTAAAAGAGTGCTAAGTTCGGCCGGGCCGAATCTTATATACCCTCCACCATGGATCGCATTTGTCGATTTCTTAGATTCTATTAGAGCAATATCAAGATATGGTCCGGTTTGGACCACATTTAAATTATATGTTGGAGACCTGTGTAAAATGTCAGCCAATTCGAATAAGAATTGCGCCCTTTGGGGGCTCAAGAAGTAAAATAGAGAGATCGATTTATATGGAAGCTGTATCGGGCTATAGACCGATTCAGACCATAATAAACACGTATATTGATGGTCATGAGAGAATCCGTCGTACAAAATTTCAGGCAAATCGAATAATAAAGTCAGCGTGCTGCCGACAGACAGACGGACGGGCGGACATAGCCAGATCGACTTAAAACAAGTAAAAACGTGCTAAGTTCGGCCGGGCCGAATCTTATATACCCTCCACCATGGATTGCATTTGTCGAGCTCTTTTTCCGGCATCCCTTCTTAGGCAAAAAAAGGATTTAAGAAAAGATTTGCTCTGCTATTAGAGCGATATCAAGATATGGTCCGGTTTGGACCACAATTAAATTATGTGTTGGAGACCTGTGTAAAATGTCAGCCAATTCGAATAAGAATTGCGCCCTTTGGGGGCTCAAGAAGTAAAATAGAGAGATCGATTTATATGGGAGCTGTATCGGGCTATAGACCGAACCAAACCATAATAAACACGTGTGTTGATGGTCAAGAGAGGATCCGTCGTACAAAATTTCAGGTAAATCGGAGAGGATCCTTTGTACAAAATTTCAGGTAAATCGTATTATAATTGCGCCTTCTAGAGGCTCAAGAAGTCAAAATCCCAGATGGGTTTATATGGCAGCTATATCAGGTTATGAACATATTTAAACCTTATGTGACACAGTTGTTGAAAGTAAAAACAAAATATGTAATGCAAACTTTCAGCGAAATTGAAATTTCATTGCGCCCTCTAGAAGCTCAAGAAGTCAAGACCCAAGATCGGTTTATATGACAGCTATATCAGGTTATGGACCGTTTTGAACCATTCTTGGCACCGTTGTTGGATATCATAACAAAACACGTCGTGCAAAATTGCATTTCAATCGGATAAGAATTGCGCACTCTAGAGATTCAAGAAGTCAAGACCCAAGATCGGTTTATATGACAGCTATATCAGGTTATGGACCGATTTGAACCATGCTTAGCACAGTTGTTGGATATCATAACAAAACACGTCGAGCAAAATTTCATTCCAATCGGATAAGAATTGTGCACTCTTGAGGCTCAAGAAGTCAAGACCCAAGATCGGTTTATAATGCAGCTATATCAAAATATGGACCGATGTGGTCCATTTACAATACCAACCGACCTACACTAATAGGAAGTATTTGTGCAAAATTTCAAGCGGCTAGCTTTACTCCTTTGGAAGTTAGCGTGCTTTCGACAGACAGACGGACGGACGGACGGACTTGGCTAGATCGACACAAAATGTCGCGACGATCAAGAATATATAGACTTTATGGGGTCTCAGACGAATATTTCGAGTAGTTACAAACAGAATGACGAAATTAGTATACCCCCCATCCTATGGTGGAGGGTATAAAAATGTGAACATGCCTACATAGATTTCTTAAAATTAATGTCGTGAGCCTATAAAATGAGCATTTATTAACCATTATTCGTTAACTGTATCAAATATTGTTTAAACCTTATCATGTTTGGTTAATCATATAACATGGTCATAACAAAACACCAGATGCGAAATGACTAGATAAGTGTACCCCTTATCCTATGGTGGTGGGCTTAAAAAATTTAATTTTTACCCGATTTCGCTGAAATTTTGAAACAAAATGTCCAATTTTCATAGAAAAAAAAACATATATTTACCACATTGACTTTGTACTTATACAGGGTTCGGATCTCCCATTAGAGATATTTTAAAACTAGACTTGTCGGGTAGTGCTCACTGCATTACCCAACAACATTGGCAGCACCATTGGCAATACCGCTAGCGGCGGTTAAAGCGCCTGTGGCAATACCACCAGCAGCTTGGGCTGCACCACCTATGAGGCCGCCGGCGGCATTGGCAAGACCACCAAGAATACCGCCAAAAAGATTTCCAATACCACCACTGTTGTGAGTAATGACTGTAGCAGGAACGGTATTGACAACCTGTACAGTTCTGGTAACGGTGGGAACTACATTGCCAGCTAAAATGAGAGATTCAAATTTTTTTATTAATGAAAGAAAAAATGAAATTATGGGAAACTTTTGAAGCTTAAGGCTAAAACTTCAGGGTTTAAATATAACATTTTTCTGGGTAATAGTCCTAAACCCTTAAGCATAGAATTTTGGCTAAGGATTTTAGCCTGTAGATAATAGGATCTATTTATTCGGTGCAAAATATCCTTTACCTTTATTTTTTTTATAATTTAAGACTTACTGAAGGTAATGGTAGCAGCTTGAGCCAAAGCAAGCATAGCCAATGCGCAGCAGATGAAGAATTTCATGATTTTATTGAACAAAATGTTTGACTTATTTCAAAAAGAAATTATGAGAAAGTTTTGATGATCTACTGATATGTTCACCTCATATTTATATCAGTTACTAAGCCTACGCCATAAGAAATTGTTTATAGGCAAAATATTTGTTTAATGATATTGACTCATATCTACATAACACACATAATACGTCATATATGGTTAGGCCTAATGTCGTAAATTAAACGTTATGTACCACTATATTTAAGTACAAATATTTTGTGAACATTTAAAAGAAAATTATCACAGGTGATCTATTTGCGAGATTGTTAGCATGGGCGGAAATAATATCTGGCTATAGCACTACATATTGTATATTGCTTAGAGGATAGAAAAGTTGTTAATTGCTATTTGGTGCCGGAGTATAATATACCAAACACCCAGAGAAATAAGTCTGCTGATATCAGCAAACACTAAGTGCTGACATTACATTAAAAATGTTTAGCTTTTGAATGAAACCAATCAAACATTTTTAATCTTTTCGGCAACAATTAAATAACTTGCTACATATTAATTTAAATTTTAGGCGTAGGCTTTTTTTATACCCACCACTGTAGGATAGGGGGTAATTCATTTAGTCATTCCGTTTGCAACACATCGAAATATCAATTTCCGACCCTACAAAGTGTATATATTTCGGATCGTCGTAAAATTCTAGGACGATTTAACGATGTCCGTGTGTCTGTCCGTTTATCTGTCTGTCCGTCCGTCCGACTGTTGTAATCACTCTACAGCCTTCAAAAATTGAGATATTGAGATGAAACTTGGCACAGATACGTCTTTTTAATGCACGCTGGTTAAGTTATTGAATGGGCCAAATCGGACCATATTTGGATATAGCTGCTATATAGACCCATCTGCCGATGAAGGGTCTAATGCACATAAATGCTTTATTATGCCCTCCACCATAGGATGGGGGTATACTAATATCGTCATTCTGTTTGCGTCTAAGACCCCATATATTGTATATTCTTGATCGTTATGTCATTTTAAGTCGATCTAGCCATGTCCGTCCGTCTCTCTGTCGAAAGCACGCTAACTTGCGAAGGAGTAAAGCTAGAAGCTTGAAATTTTGCACAAATACTTTTTATATAGTGCAGGTCAGTTGGTACTGTAAATGGGTCAAATCGGTCCATGTTTTGATATAGCTGCCATATAAACCGATCTTGGGTCTTGACTTCTTGAGCCTCTAGAGGGCGCAATTCTTATCCGATTTTATTGAAATTTTGACCGTAGTGTTTTGGTATCACTTCCAACAACTACGCTAAGTATGGTTTAAATCGGTCGATGTTTTGATATAGCTGCCATATAAACCGATCTGGGGTCTTGACTTCTTGAGCCTCTAGAGGGCGCAATTCTCGTCCAATCTAACTGATATTTTGCACGTAGTGTTTTGGTATCACTTTCAACAACTGTGCTAAGTACGATTCAAATCGGTTCACAATCTGGTATAGCTGCCATATAAACCGATCTGGGGTCTTGACTTCTTGAGCCTCTAGAGGACGCAATTCTCGTCCAATCTAACTGAAATTTTGCACGTAGTGTTTTGGTATCACTTTCAACAACTGTGCTAAGTATGATTCAAATCGGTTCACAATCTGGTATAGCTGCCATATAAACCGATCTGGGATCTTGACTTCTTGAGCCTCTAGAGGGCGCAATTCTCATCCGATTTGGCAGCAATTTAGTACAACGGCTTCTCTCATGACCTTCCACATACGTGTCTAATATATTCAGAATTGAACAATAGCTTGATACAATTCCCACATAAACCTATCTCCGATTTTGCTTTTTGAGTCCCTACAAGGCTCAATTCTTATCCGAATTAACTGAAATATTACACAATGACTTCTACAATGTTCAGCATTCATTTATGGTCTGAATCGGACTATAACTTGATATAGCTCCAATAGCATAACAGTTTTTATTCAATATTTCTTGTTTGCCTAAAAAAAGATACCTCGCATATAACTCGACAAATGCGATCAATGGTGGAGGGTATATAAGATTCGGTCCAGCCGAACTTAGCACGCTCTTATTTGCTTTACTTGTTTACTTTTATAATGTTTTTTTTTTTTTTTGTTTTAAATTATAATAAAATTCTTATCATAATTTCTCTTCTATTTGCAGGTAATTAAACAAAAACCAATTTTATATGTAAGTAAAGTAGAATCGACAAAAATCAATATTCAAATAGGTGGTCCGGTGTACTTCACTTCACCCTAATCAGAGAAATTTGTTTGTAAAAAAAGAAAAAATGAAACAAAATAGAGTCTGCGAAAATGGGACAGCAGTAATTTTTTTCACTAACAGGGGCTGCGGAGTCAATCGCAGTCAAGGTTTTGAAGCTGAAGTCGAAGTCTGAGTGGTTCGGTTCAGAATTGAGCATATTTGCTCCGACTCCGAACCGCTCTCCGACTTTGGCTTAATACTCCAACTCCGATTAAGACTCCAACCCGGGTAAGAGTCAAGGGTCAGACTTCGCGGCCTTGACTAGAAAAGCAAATATTTTCTGCTGCAGAAGGTTAAAAGTAGCCTAAAAATTTATCAGTTTGGTGCGGTTTATAGGCTGGTGACATCATTGGACCATACTTCTTCAAAGATGATGGGAATCGTAAGGTAACTGTGAATGGTGAGCGCTATCGTGTGATGAAATGCAACTTTTTTGCCGTAAATGCAAGAGCTTATATCGATTCAAATAAAGATGTCATGCATTTTTCAGAATTTTTTTGAAAAAATTTCCTATAGCTCTTAAAAAATCGCCCGTAATATAGAGATCATGACAATATGGAACTCAAATGAAAAGTTTTTTTAGAGTAGAAAACTAATTTGATATCCAAATCTAAGGTGTAGTTTTTCGGGAGCTGCTTCGCCCCGTTCGGACTCGGCTATAGAAAGGAGGTCCCTTATCATTGAGCTTAAAATTTAATCGGACAGCACTCATTGATTTGTGAGAAGTTTGCCCCAGTTCCTTAATGGAATGTTCATGGGCAAATTTGCATTTGCAATATGGGCTCAAATGAAAGTTTTGTTTTTTTTTGAGTAGATGATGAATTTGATATCCACAATCGAAGCGAAATGTCTGAAGAGCTGCCGTTAACCCCAAAAAAGACTTAAATGCCGGCCATGGCAATAAAGGGCTCAAATGAAAGAGTAGAAGGCCCGGTTCAGCCAATGCAATAAATTTATGGTTATTCTGTGTTATACTTTGGTTCTTCGTGGTTTTGTTTTTAAACATGCTCCGCAAATAATATTGTTTTTATACCCTCCACCATAGGATAAGGGTATACTAATTTCGTCATTCTGTTTGTAACAACCGGAAATATGCGTCTGAGACCCCATAAATTATATATATTCTTGATCGTCATGACATTTTAAGTCGAACTGGCCATGTCCGTCCGTCTGTCTGTCGAGACACGCTAACTTTTGAAGGAGTAAAGCCAGCCGCTTGAAATTTTGCACAATATTTCTTATTAGTGTAGGTCGGTTGGGGTTGTAAATCGGCTATATCGGGCCACGTTTTGATATAGCTGCCATATTCACCGATCTGGGATCTTGACTTCTTAAGCCGCTAGAGGTTACATTTCTTATCCGATTTGGCTGAAATTTTGCACTAGGTGTTTTATTATGACTTCAAATCGATCTATAACCTGATGTAGCTGTCATATAAACCTATCTGGGGTCTTCACCTCTTAAGCGTCTAGAGTGCGCAATTCCTATCCGATTTGGCTGAAATTTTGCACGACGGGTTTTGTTATGACTTCCAACAACTGTGTTAAGAATAGTTCAAATCGACCCGTAACCTGATATAGCTGCCATATAAAACGATCTAGAGTCTTGACTTCTAGAGCCACCAGAGGGCGCAATTATTATCCGATTTAGCTGAAATTTTGCATGAGGTGTTTTGTTATGACATTCAACAACTGTGTTAAGAATAGTTCAAATCGATCCATAACCTGATATAGCCGTCATATAAACCGATCTGGGGTCTTGACTTCTTGAGCCTCTACAGGGATCAATTCCTATCCGATTTGGCTAAAATTTCGCACGACGTGTTTTGTTATGATTTTCAACAACTCTGCTGAGAATAGTTCAAATCGATCCGTAACCTGATATAGCTGCCATATAAAACGATCTAGAGTCTTGACTTCTAGAGCCACCAGAGGGCGCAATTATTATCCGATTTAGCTGAAATTTTGCATGAGGTGTTTTGTTATGACATTCAACAACTGTGCTAAGAATAGTTCAAATCGGTCCATAACCTGATAAAGCTGTCATATAAACCGATCTGGGGTCTTGACCTCTTGAGCCTACAAAAGCCGCAAGTATTATCCAATTTGGCTGAAATTTAGTACAACGGCTTCTCCCATGACCTTTAACAAACGTATCGAATATGGCATGAATCGGTTTAGCCTAATACAGCTCCCGATCAGACTTTATTTAGATTTAACTGCCATATAGACCGATCTTCCGATAAAAGGTCTGAAGTCCATAAAAGCTTTTTATTAATCCGATTTCGCTGAAATTTAAAACAGTGAGTAGTTCTAGCTCTACCAACATCTGGCCTAAGTATGGTTTGGATCGGAGTGTATTTAGATATAGCTGCCACATAGACCGGTCTCCCGATAAGGGGTCTGAAACCCCTAAAAGCTTTATTTATTGCCCAATTTCTCTGAAATTTTAAATAATGGGTTATTTCAAGCCTCCTAACATCTGACCTAAGTATGGTTCAGATTGGACTATATTAAGATACAGCTACCTTATAGACCGATCTCCCGATAAAGGGTCTGCAGACGATAAAAGCTTTATTTGTTGCCCAATTTCGCTAAAATTTGAAACGGTGAGTTATTTTAAGCCTCCCGACATCTGACCTAAGTATGGTTCAAATCGGACTATATTTAGATATAGCTGCCATATAGACCGAACTTCCGATAAGGGGTCTGAAGCCCATAAAAGCTTTATTTTTTAGCCGATTTCGATGAAATTTGAAACTGTGAGTAGTTTTAGAACTACCAACATCTGACCTAAATATAGTTCAGATCGGACTATATTTAGATATAGCTGCCATATAGACCGATCTGCAGATAAAGGGTCTGAAGACCATAAAAGCTTTATTTATTGCCCATTTTCACTGAAATTTGAGACAGTGCGTTATTTTAAGCCTCCCGACAGCTTACCTAAATATGGTTCAGATCGGACTATATTTAGATATAGCTGCCATATAGATCGATCTGCCGATAAAGGGTCTGAAGCTCATAAAAGCTTTATTATTCGTCCGATTTCCCTGAAATTTTAAATAGTGGGTTATTTTAAGCCTCCTGACATCTGACCTAAATTTGGTTCAGATGGGACCATATTTAGATATAGCTGCCATATAGACCGATCTGCCGATAAAGGGTCTGAAGACCATAAAAGCTTTATTTATTGCCCAATTTCACTGAAATTTGAGACAGTGAGTTATTTTAAGCCTCCTGATATCTGACCTAAGTATGGTTCAGATCGGACTATATTTAGATATAGCTGCCATATAGACCGATCTCCCGATAAATTGTCTGGAGCCCATAAAAGCTCTTTTTATTACCCGATTTCGTTGAAATTTGAAACAGTGGGTAGTTTTAGGCCACCCACCATCCAATCCAAATATGGTTAAAATAGGATTGCATTTAGATATAGCTGTCATATAGAGCAATATGTCGGTGAGGGGTCTAAAGCTGTATTTATTACCCGATTTTGCTGAA
The DNA here is from genome assembly GCF_963082655.1 of Stomoxys calcitrans. Lineage (NCBI taxonomy): Eukaryota > Metazoa > Arthropoda > Insecta > Diptera > Muscidae > Stomoxys > Stomoxys calcitrans. The sequence continues at coordinate 164,801,222 of NC_081555.1, read as the reverse complement.
ATTTGATAAACAACAGTGACTTCAACAGTGACTTATATTTTTAAGACCACTCTATGCTCGTGCCGAATTTGGGTGCATAGGTTATCCAATTGTGACGAAAGGGGGATTTATTGGGTTGCCCAAAAAGTAATTGCGGATTTTTTAAAAGAGAGTAAATGCATTTTTAATAAAACTTAGAATGAACTTTAATCAAATATACTTTTTTACACTTTTTTTCTAAAGCAAGCTAAAAGTAACAGCTGATAACTGACAGAAGAAAGAATGCAATTACAGAGTCCCAAGCTGTGAAAAAATTTGTCAACGCCGACTATATGAAAAATCCGCAATTACTTTTTAGGCAACCCAATACATATATACCCGAGGTGGTGGGTGTCCAAAGTTCGGTCCGGCCGAACTTAATACCTTTTTAATTGTTTTTTTTTTTTTTTTTTTTTTTCAATATGTTCTAAATTAACAATGTGCAGTTCTCTTCCTGTTGCTAGAAGTTTGTTGAAACAGTCTGTTTTTAGTTTTTTGTTTTAAACATATCTAAATCTCTTAGATTGTCATCAAGCTGTATATACAGCCATTGATAGATTCTGTGATTCTATGATTCCATGATCATATAAAGTAAATTTCTCAAAACTCAGCAAATGTTTCAAAATCATTCTGTTTACTTAATACCTGATTCTCTTTGGTCTCGTTTGGGCCTTACAAGAAAATTCATCATCATTCGGTTTATATTGGGTTGCCCAAAAAGCAATTGCGGATTTTTCATATAGTCGGCGTTGACAAATATTTTTCACAACTTGTGACTCTGTAATTGCATTCTTTCTTCTGTCAGTTATCAGCTGTTACTTTTAGCTTGCTTTAGAAAAAAACGTGTAAAAAAGGTATATTTGATTAAAGTTCATTTAAAGTTTTATTAAAAATGCATTTACTTTCTTTTAAAAAATCCGCAATTACTTTTTGGGCAACCCAAAACACTGAGTGGAGGCCACCGTAGCGCAGAGGTTAGCATGTCCCCCTATGACTCTGAATCCTGGTGAGAATCCTGGGTTCGAATCCTGGCGAGACCATCAGAAAACATTTTCAGCGGTGGCTTTCCCTTACTAATGCTGGCAACATTTGTGGAGTACCATTCCATGTTAAACTTCTCTCCCAAGAGGTGTCGCATTGCGGCAAGCCGTTCGAATTCGGCTCTAAATAGAAGACCCCTTTTCATTGAGCTTTAAACTTAAATTGGGCTGCACTCATTAATATGCGTAGAGTTTGTCCCAGTTCCTTAGTGGAATGTTCATGGGCAAAATTTGCAATTTGCAATACACTTTGTGCCACAGCTAATCCAAAGTTCAACTCGGTCGAAATTAAACCATGCTCACTAATTTTATCTTGTCTTTTATCATTTGTAACTTTCGAACATAAACATAGATTTTGTTCCACAGTAAAATCGATGTCAACTTGTGGCAAAAGATTGGTCTTCTCAAACCTTAACCTCGGGATTTTGTAAGTGATTTGGGGCTTAACAGTTATGACACCTTTAAGACTTATGAAAACCTCAACGTCGGGGCAACTTATGGCGAAGGGTATACAAGGCCTGCTAGAAATGAGGGTCTTCATATTTGGTAAATCATTGCAGTTACTCTTCTTTATTTTATGTATTGTCACATAGTGGCATAGGAATATTTTTCCTCAATTTTGTGTCAACATCTTCTATTTTATATATCATGACAAAAAAAAAAATAAATAAAATTAAAAAATAAACAATATTTGCAATGAGCTCAAAGCTTAAAGTGAAAGACACGTTTAGACATCATGGGAAATTGTTGTTATACTAAACAATGAAATTAGGTACGTGTGAAAGCGGGGAACAAAAAAATAACTCCCAAATCCAATATTTGGCAATGGCAAAATAAAAACCAGTTGTTCTTTCTAGAAAACAATATAAATGTGTGGTGAATACACGAAGAATGCGTAGAAGGGTTTTGGCGATTTATTATGAAGTTGGCTGTGTGATTTCAAAGCTCAAAGTCGACCCAGCTCAGACGCTACCAAACAAAATCTCTAAAGGATAAGTGAAAACTTGTGGGAAACTTGAAAACCCTTTGAGAATTCATTTTGAATGAAAACTTGTTCCTCACACCATCTCAATATTGGAGCAGTTAACAAATGTCGTTCAACTTCGGGGCCATATGAAACTCTTTATTTCTTCACTTTGTCTAATATTGGTAGGGTGTTCACTGCGGCCACTGTGTCATACCCCTTAACTTGCTCTTAGTGACGCAAAACGCTGCTCCCTTTAAACATAAAAATGGTATAAATACAGCAAACATGTCGCAGCCGACTATTATAAATTTGAAGAGGGCCGTTTTTAACGCAAAACTGCTGACAAGGATTAAGCCCAGGAAATATGAAACTATTTCTGAGCGCCACCTTGGCCATTATGCTGGGCAGCATATTGGGCCAAACGCAGTTGATTCAGACATCTCTGGGAGCCATACCAGCATCAGGACAAATCACCTTAAATGGCGGCAGCTATCCCCTAAATGGTATTGACAGCTCATCGGCATTGCAGAGTCTAATGAATACAGTGAACCAAGGGGGATCGGGCAGTGTTAGTGTGAACATCAATCAGCAACCAGCAAATGTGGTATCACATAGCATTGTGGGTGGTACAGGCACTATATCGATACCATCGAATATTTTCGGAGGCACAGTTGGTGGCAGTATCAGCGGTTCAAACATCATAAGTGGCAGCGGCAGTATTAGTGGGTCCGCCACTATTCCCATCAGCACGGGCAGTAGTCAAGTGTTTACTGGGTCCACCACAATACCCATCAGCACGGGCAGCAGTCAAGTAATTAGTGGTTCTGCTACAGTGCCCATCTCCACGGGATCCTCTACCACAACCACCAGTTCAGGTAGCAAGAAATGGTCCATAACCATTAATAACAGTGCCGTTGCTAATAAAAAGCCCACTGTCACTAGTACAACTACTACCAGTAGCACTTCTACCAGCAGCATACCAACACCAACAACTACTACTACTACTACAACCGGAGGAACTGGTAGCATTGCCCTAAATGGCATGAATATAATCACTGGAACCTCTACTCTACCCAAGCATATACTCGATCTTTTGAATTCAGTCAGCTCTAACAGTGCTCCAGCTGTTGTTATAAACACCACTCCACCCAAGGAACAACACATTTCAATTGGCCCAACGACAGGAGGATCAGTTGTCATTAATCCTTTTCTGCCCCAGGAACAACAGATTTCGGGAGGAACTTCCGGAACCATTGTCTTAAATGGTGGGCCATCTCAGGAACACCAGATAACGGGTGGCACTACGGGCACAATTGTCTTAAATGGTGGGCCATCTCAGGAACACCAGATAACGGGAGGCACTACGGGCACAATTGTCTTGAATGGTGGTGGCAGCACTACTATGAATACTCAAGATATTGGAACCGGCAGTGTGATTATAAATGGACAAACAGGCAGCGGTGGCAGCACCAACATAGGCGATATCATCAATGGCATAGGCAACATTGACCTAGGAGGTCCAACTGGTGGCAATGTCAACATTGAAGGTAATGGCCAATGGACAATTGGTGGTGGCGGTACAAACGAAGTGGAACATAACATTAATCTGAATGGAAATGGAGTATGGAACATGGGTAGCATTGGTACCAATGGCAACAATGGTATCAATTTGCAAGAAACTGAGCATAATGTCAATGTTGGAGGAAATGGAGAATGGACTATTGGTAACAATGGTAACCCTGTTGAAGAAATTGTAAATAATGGCAACGGTGGATGGAGTATTGGTAACAATGGAAACCCTATTGAAGAAATTGAACACAATGGAAATGGTGAATGGACCATTGGCAATAATGGTAATCCAGTTGAAGTTATCGAAAATAACGGCAATAGTGGATGGACCATTGGCAACAATGGCAACCCCATTGAAGAAATCGAACACAATGGCAATGGTGAATGGACCATCGGCAACAATGGAAATCCTGTGGAAGAAATCGAACACAATGGTAATGGTGAATGGACCATCGGCAACAATGGAAACCCTGTAGAAGAAATCGAACACAACGGCAATGGTGGATGGTCTATTGGCAACAATGGTAACCCTGTTGAAGTTATCGAAAATAACGGCAATGGTGGATGGACTATTGGCAACAATGGTAATCCTCTTGAAGAAATCGAACACAATGGTAATGGCGGATGGACTATTGGCAACAATGGCAACCCTCTTGAAGAAATTGAACACAATGGTAATGGCGGATGGACTATTGGCAACAATGGTAATCCTCTTGAAGAAATCGAACACAATGGTAATGGCGAATGGACTATTGGCAACAATGGTAGCCCTGTTGAAGAAATTGTAAATAATGGCAATGGTGGATGGACCATTGGCAACAATGGTAACCCTCTTGAAGAAATTGAACACAACGGCAATAGTGAATGGACCATCGGCAACAATGGAAACCCTGTGGAGGAAATCGAACACAATAGTAATGGTGGATGGACCATCGGCAACAATGGCAACCCAGTTGAAGAAATCGAACACAACGGCAATAGTGAATGGACCATCGGCAACAATGCTAACCCTGTTGAAGTTATCGAAAATAATGGCAATGGTGGATGGACCATTGGCAACAATGGTAATCCTCTTGTAGAAATCGAACACAATGGCAATGGCGAATGGACCATCGGCAACAATGGTAACCCTGTCGAAGTTATCGAAAATAACGGCAATGGTGGATGGACTATTGGCAACAATGGTAATCCTCTTGAAGAAATCGAACACAATGGTAATGGCGAATGGACAATCGGCAACAATGGCAACCCTCTTGAAGAAATCGAACACAATGGTAATGGTGGATGGACCATCGGAAACAATGGCAAACCCATTGAAGAAATCGAACACAATGGTAATGGTGCATGGACTATTGGCAACAATGGTAACCCTGTTGAAGAAATTGTAAATAATGGCAATGGTGGATGGACCATTGGCAACAATGGTAATCCTCTTGAAGAAATCGAACACAATGGTAATGGCGAATGGACAATCGGCAACAATGGCAACCCCATTGAAGAAATCGAACACAATGGTAATGGTGCATGGACTATTGGCAACAATGGTAACCCTGTTGAAGTCATCGAAAATAACGGCAACGGTGGATGGACCATTGGCAACAATGGTAATCCTCTTGAAGAAATCGAACACAATGGTAATGGCGAATGGACAATCGGCAACAATGGCAACCCCATTGAAGAAATCGAACACAATGGTAATGGTGCATGGACTATTGGCAACAATGGTAACCCTGTTGAAGAAATTGTAAATAATGGCAATGGTGGATGGACCATTGGCAACAATGGTAATTCTCTTGAAGAAATTGAACACAATGGTAATGGTGGATGGACGATTGAAAACAATGGTAATCCTCTTGAAGAAATCGAGCACAATGGCAATGGTGGATGGACCATTGGCAACAATTTTAATCCTCTTGAAGAAATCGAACACAATGGCAATGGAGGATGGACCATTGGCAACAACGGAAACCCTCTAGAAGAAATCGAACACAACGGCAATGGAGGATGGGCAATTGGAAACAATGGAAACCCTCATGAAGAAATCGAACATAATGGCAATGGCGAATGGACTATTGGAAACAATGGTAGCCCTGTTGAAGTAATCGAAAATAACGGCAATGGTGGATGGACCATTGGCAACAATGGCAATCCACTTGAAGAAATTGAACACAATGGCAATGGCGAATGGACCATGGGCAACCATGGTAATCATGTCGAAGTTATCGAGAATAACGGCAACAGTGGATGGACCATTGGCAGTAATGGTAACCCTGTCGAAGTAACAGAAAATAACGGCAATGGTGGTTGGACCATTGGCAACAATGGGAACCCTGTTGAAGAAATCGAACACAATGGAAATGGTGGATGGACCATTGGCAACAACGGCAACCCTGTTGAAGTCATCGAAAATAATGGCAATGGAGGATGGACGATTGGAAACAATGGTAACCCTATTGAAGAAATCGAACACAATGGAAATGGTGGATGGACCATTGGCAACAACGGCAACCCTGTTGAAGTTATCGAAAATAACGGCAATGGTGGATGGACCATTGGCAACAATGGTAATCCTCTTGAAGAAATCGAACACAATGGCAATGGCGAATGGACCACCGGCAACAATGGTAACCCTGTTGAAGTAATCGAAAATAACGGCAATGGTGAATGGACCATTGGCAACAATGGAAATCCTCTTGAAGAAATCGAACACAATGGCAATGGCGAATGGACAATCGGCAACAATGGCAACCCTCTTGAAGAAATCGAACATAATGGTAATGGTGGATGGACTATTGGAAACAATGGAAACCCTATTGAAGAAATCGAACACAATAGTAATGGTGGATGGACCATTGGCAACAACGGCAACCCTGTTGAAGTCATCGAAGATAATGGCAATGGTGGATGGACGATTGGAAACAATGGCAATCCTCTTGAAGAAATCGAACATAATGGTAATAGCGAATGGACTATTGGCAACAATGGTAACCCTGTTGAAGAAATTGTAAATAATGGCAACGGTGGATGGACTATTGGTAACAATGGAAACCCTATTGAAGAAATAGAACACAATGGAAATGGTGGATGGACTATTGGTAACAATGGAAACCCTATTGAAGAAATCGAACACAATGGAAATGGTGAATGGACCATTGGCAACAACGGCAACCCCCTAGAAGAAATCGAACACAACGGCAATGGTGGATGGACCATTGGCAACAATGGGAACCCTCTTGGAGAAATCGAACACAACGGCAATGGCGAATGGACTATTGGCAACAATGGTAATCCTGTTGAAATAATCGAAAATAACAGCAACGGTGGATGGACTATTGGAAACAATGGAAACCCTGTTGAAGAAATTGAACACAATGGTAATGGAGGATGGACCACTGGCAACAACGGCAACCCTCTTGAAGAAATCGAACACAACAGCAATGGTGGATGGACCCTTAACAACAATGGCAACCCTATTGAAGAATTCGAACATAACGGCAATGGGGGTTGGAACATTGGTAACAATGGTAACCCTGTCGAAGTTATCGAAAATAATGGCAACGGTGGATGGACCATTGGCAACAATGGCAACACTCTTGAAGAAATCGAACACAATGGTAACGGCGAATGGACCATGGGCAGCAATGGTAATCCCGTCGAAGTTATCGAAAATAACGGCAACAGTGGATGGACCATTGGCAACAATGGCAACACTCTTGAAGAAATCGAACACAATGGTAACGGCGAATGGACCATGGGCAACAATGGTAATCCCGTCGAAGTTATCGAAAATAACGGCAACAGTGGATGGACCATTGGCAGTAATGGAAACCCTGTTGAAGTAATCGGAAACAACGGCAATGGTGAGTGGACAATTGGCAACAATGGTAATCCTGTTGATGTAACCGAAAATAACGGCAACGGTGGATGGAACATTGGCAACAACGGCAACCCTGTTGAAGTAATCGGAAACAACGGCAATGGTGAGTGGACAATTGGCAACAATGGCAACCCTCTTGAAGAAATCGAACACAACGGCATTGGTGAATGGACAATTGGCAACAATGGTAACCCTGTCGAAGTTATCGAAAATAACGGCAACGGTGGATGGACAATTGGCAACAATGGTTACCCTGTCGAGGTAACCGAAAATAATGGCAATAGTGAATGGACCACTGGCAACAATGGTAACCCTCTTGGAGAAATTGAACAAAATGGAAATGGAGGATGGACCATAGACAACAATGGTAATCCAATTGAAGAGATCGAGAACAATGGAAATGGAGGATGGACCATTGGCAACAATGGTAACCCTACTGAAGAAATCGAGCACATCGGAAATGGTGGGTTGACTATTGGCAACAATGGTAACCCTGTCGAAGTTATCGAAAATAACGGCAGCGGTGGATGGACCACTGGCAACAATGGCAACCCTCTTGAGGAAATCGAACACAATGTCAATGGCGAATGGACCATTGGCAACAATGGCAACCCTCTTGGAGAAATCGAACACAATGGGAATGGCGAATGGACTATAGGCAACAATGGCAACCCTGTTGAAGTTATTGAAAATAATGGCAACGGCGGATGGACCATTGGCAACAATGGCATTGAGGAAATCAAACACAATGGTAATGGAGGATGGACCATTGGCAACAATGGCAACCCTCTTGAAGAAATCGAACACAATGAAAATGCCGGCTATGAGGGTAAGCAATACAATATTTAAGCCATGAATGTTAATCTATCTAACAGCTATTGTGGCTTTTGCTAGAAAAAGAACCTGAATGCACTGTTGAAGGATCTGGAAATGGTGAGGAAACTAATCAACAATTAATAGAAGGAAATGGCCAGTGGTCCATCAATAATGGAGGTATTTGTTTGATTGCTGGTAAATTTAGATTCGTATATGTAAAGCATCGCTTTTATTGTGTTTTAAAGGATCAAATGAAGGTTCCAGCGCTGAAGGACCCATATTGGGAGAAATTACTAACGGTGAACCTGGTTTCGGAGAGGAAATTGTTATAAATGGATCTAATGAAGGTATACCCGAAAGTGGTAATGAAGGAGCAAATACCGAGTTGGAACCCAAAAATGAAGATGAAGAAGAACCTTTTGATATCGAAGATTTGATTGATGATGATGAAGACGAGGATGACTATTATGACGATGAAGATGACTTTGATCCCTTTAACATTGGTCATGGCCATAATATTATCATAATACAAGGCTCACACCGCCATAGACATCATCATCATGGTCTAAGCCTGTATGATTTAATGTATCACAGTCTGCTGGGTCAATTGCATGGTGGTTGTTCCTTCAAAAAAGAAATGCATTTACGTCATCGCCTTCATTGGTATCTGCGTCGCCATAAACTGCCAAAGGGTCTCTATGGCATCTTTAAAATCAGCGATGAACCCAGCCTATCCCACCATCTAAGGAATTATCTGTCACAGGGCTCTGTACATGACAGCTTCCCCAGTGGATTGCAAGATATCTTCAACTTTGCCAATATGCATAATCTTCGTGGTCATTTAGTGAAATATTTGATTCGTGGAAGTGGTCCTCGCGTCACCTATTACAAGACATTTACTAGCAAAAATGGTGAACCTCTCAAACTTGTCGATGGAAATCCACAAGAGCTATTACCTAAGAACGATGAATCCAGTTCAGATGTACAAAATTCCATGGTTGATATGTTCAACAAAATGCCAGCATTCCCTAGCTTTGATTTACCCAAAGCTTTCCCTTCTTTGGCGAAAATTTTTAATTTTGAAATTCCCAAAGAGCTGCCAGCCAATGGCAAAGATGGGGCCACTGCTGAAACCAGCTCAGTTGGAGAGCAAAACGTTGAAGCTGAGAATAATGTTCAGCCTACGTCTGCAGACTCCTCTTCTCTTAATATTGTTGGCAGACCTCAAGGCTCTGTTTTAAATGGCCAATATGACTTTGGAAGTTTACTACATAAGCAAATTTCGCCAAATATGCTGAGGCCTGCACCGCTCACTGAGGACATTCAAACATCTTCTCTTCATACTGAACCAGTTTCACACAGTATGCTAAGACCTGCGCCTATACCATTGACAGGGGACTTCAATGGTGCATTTACGAAACCTATGCCCCAAAGTATGCTCAGACCTCTTGCTATTCCTGAGAAGGGTCCCCTTCCTCTAGCCGGTCATTTTGTTATGCCAACCACCGATGACATTCAACACTCTATTTCACACAGTATGCTCAGACCAGCTCCCATACCTGACCGAGCTTATCTTCCCGGAACCATGAATGGTCCAGTAACTGATGATTACCAGAGTCCCCCTTTTATGCCCATACCCGCTCTTGGGTAGTAAGTGACATTAGCTGTATATTGAAAAATTTAAACTTTGGTTTTGTATATAAGAGCACTCACTATAATTGTAAAGCGTCAACGAAACTATTAAATATAAGTAAAAAATAAATAACATTTTTTGTTTTACTGCTTCTTATATCCTCCACCATCTGATGGGGGTATACTAATTTCGCCATTCCATTTGTAACACCTAGAAATATTCGTCAAAGATACCATGAAGTTTATATACTCTTGATCGTCTATCTAAGTTGCCATGTCCGTCCGTTCTTCTACCGTCGTTTGGTATTATAAATGGGTCATATGGGGCATGTAAACCGATCTCAGATCTTGACTTCTTGAGCCACCAGATTACGCAATTCTTACATATGCAACAGCTTCTGTCATGATCTTCAACATACGTGCAAATATGGTCTAAATCGGTCTATAGCATGATACAGCTCGCATATATACCGATTTTCCGATTATACTTCTTGGGCACACTTCCTTTTCGAATTAGATGAAATTTTACACAATGACTTTTACTATGGTGTTCAACATTCAGATTAATTGTGATCCGAATCGGACCACAACTTCATATAGCTTCAATAGCAAACCTATTTTTATACCCTCCACCATAAGATGGGGGGTATACTAATTTCGTCATTCTGTTTGTAACTACTCGAAATATTCGTCTAAGACCCCATAAAGTATATATATTCTTGATCGTCGTGAAATTTTATGTCGATCTAGCCATGTCCGTCCGTCTGTCCGTCCGTCCGTCCGTCTGTCCGTCCGTCCGTCCGTCCGTCCGTCCGTCTGTCTGTCGAAAGCACGCTAACTTCCGAAGGAGTAAAGCTAGGCGCTTGAAATTTTGCACGAATACTTCTTATTAGTGTAGGTCGGTTGGTATTGTAAATGGGCCATATCGGTCCATGTTTTGATATAGCTGCCATATAAACCGATCTTGGTTCTTGACTTCTTGAGCCTCTAGAGTGCGCAATTCTTATCCGATTGGAATGAAATTTTGCACGACGTATTTTGTTATTATATCCAACAACTGTGCCAAGTATGGTTCAAATCGGTCCATAACCTGATATAGCTGCCATATAAACCGATCTTGGGTCTTGACTTCTTGAGCCTCTAGAGTGCGCAATTCTTATCCGATTGGAATGAAATTTTGCACGACGTATTTTGTTATTATATCCAACAACTGTGCCAAGTATGGTTCAAATCGGTCCATAACCTGATATAGCTGCCATATACACCGATCTGGGGTCTTGACTTCTTGAGCCTCTAGAGTGCGCAATTCTTATCCGATTGGGATGAAATTTTGCACGACGTGTTTTGTTATGACATCCAACAACTGTGCCAAGTATGGTTCAAATCGGTCCATAACCTGATATAGCTGTCATATAAACCGATCTTGGGTCTTGACTTCTTGAGCCTCTAGAGTGCGCAATTCTTATCCGATTGGAATGAAATTTTGCACGACGAATTTTGTTACGATATCCAACAACTGTGCCAAGTATGGTTCAAATCGGTCCATAACCTGATATAGCTGTCATATAAACCGATCTTGGATCTTGACTTCTTGAGCCTCTAGAGGGCGCAAATATTATCCAATTTGAATGAATTTTGGCACGTAGTATTTTGTTATGATATCCAAGAACTGTGCCAAATATGGTTCAAATCGGTTCATAACCTGATATAGCTGCCATATAAACCGATCTGGGATCTTGACTTCTTGAGCCTCTAGAGGTCGCAATTATTATCCGATTTGCCTGAAATTTTGTACGACGGATTCTCTCATGACCATTAACATACGTGTTTATTATGGTCTGAATCGGTTTATAGCCTGATATAGCTCCCATATAAATCGATCTCTCTATTTTACTTCTTGAGCCCACAAAGGGCGCAATTCTTATTCGAATTGGCTGACATTTTACAGAGGTCTCCAACATATAATTTAATTGTGGTCCAAACCGGACCATATCTTGATATCGCTCTAATAGCAGAGCAAATCTTTTCTTATATCCTTTTTTTGCCTAAGAAGAGATGCCGGGAAAAGAACTCGACATATGCGATCCATGGTGGAGGGTATATAAGATTCGGCCCGGCCGAACTTAGCACGCTTTTACTTGTTATTCTTTATCCCTTATTTGGCCAAAAAGAGATACCGGGCAAACAACTCGAGAAATTCGATCCATGGTGGAGGGTATATGGGATTTGGCCCAGCCGAAAAAAGCACGCTTTTATATAAAGCAGGGAGGTAGCTAGAGGGGGGGGGACTCTCGGGCCCAAGCCCCCTTCCCACCAAAATAATTTTGTCTAAAGAAAGAAATTTAAATAAAATGTATTCTAAGCAAAAAATTTCGGTAACATTTTTTTTAGATGAAAAAATTTGGATATAGCTCCCATATTAACCAAACTCCCGATTTGACTTCTTGAGCCCCTGGATGCCAAAATTTTTGTCCGGTTTGGCTGAAATTTTGCACATAGTGTTCTGTTATGATTTCCAACAACTGTGTCAAGTACGGTCCAAATCGGTCTATAACCTGATATAGCTCCCATATAAACCGAACTCTCGATGTGATTTTTTAAGCCTCTGGAAGCCTCAATTTTCATCCGATTTGACTGAAATTTTGCACATGGTATTCTGTTATGACTCTCAACAATTGTGTCGCGCTCGGTTCAACCCGGTCTATAATCTGATATAGCTCCCTTATAAACGGATCTCCCGATGTGATTTCTTGAGCCCCTGGAATGCGCAATTTTTACCCGATTTGGCTAAAAATTTAGCACATAGTGTTTTCCCAATTTGGCTGAAAGTGAAAGTGAAATTTGGCACAGATAGATACTTTACTAAGATAGAACTTTACTATGCACGCTAGTTAAGTTCTTGAACGGGCCAAATTGGACCGTATTTGGGATATCTTATATATAAAATTCAATTTGTGTTTGTTGGTTTGTCGGTTTGTTTGTTCCGTATAGACTCAAAATCGACTGAACCGATTACCTTGAAGTTTTCACAGATTGTGTAGCTTAATCTGGAAGGATTAAGCCTATGGCTAATCCTTCCCCTTACCCCAAAAGAACTACCCAAAAATAAAAGTGGACCGATCGGGGCAGTATGGGACTCAAATGAAAGGTTATCAAGAGTACAGAACGAATTTCTTATTACAAATAAGAGCGTGCTAAGTTCGGCCGGGTCGAATCTTATATAGCCTCCACCATTGATCGCATTTGTTGAGTTCTATGCGCATAGCTCTTTTTAGACAAACATAGAATATTCAATAAGAACTGTTATGCTATTGGAGATATATCAAGTTATAGACCGATTCGGACCATACGGAAATGAATGGAATGCTGAACATTGTAGAAGTCATTGTGTAATATTTCAGTTCATTCGGATAAGAATTGCGCCTTGTAGGGGCTCAAGAAGCAAAATCGGGAGATAGGTTTATATGGAAGCTGTATCAAGCTATTGATCGATTCAGATTATATTAGACACCTATGTTTAAGGTCATGAGAGAAGCCGTTGTACAAAGTTTTTGCCAAATCGGATGAGAATTGCGCCCTCTAGAGGCTCAAGAAGTCAAGATCCCAGATCGGTTTATATGGCAGCTATATCAGGTTATATACCGATTTACGCCATACTTTGCACAGTTATTGGAAGTCATAACGAAACACATCATGCAAAATTTCAAATCCAAATCGTAGGAGAATTGCGCGCTCTATTGGCTGAAGAAGTCAAGATCCAAGACCGGTTTATATGACACCTATACCAGATTATGAAACGATTTGAATCATACTTAGCACAGTTGTTGAAAGTGTTACCAAAACACAACGTGCAAAATTTCAGTTAAATCGGACGAAAATTGCGCACTCTAGAGTTTCAACAATTCAAGACCCAAGATCAGTTTATATGGCAGCTATATCCAAAAGTGGACCGATTGAAAAAATACTTAGCGTAGTTGTTGGAAGTTCTACCGAAACACTACCAGCAAAATTTCAATAAAATCGGATTAAGTTGTGCCTTCTAGAGTCTCAAGAGTCAAGACCCAAGATCGGTTTATATGGCAACTATATCAAAACATGGACCGATTTGGCCCATTTACAATACCAACCGACCTACACAAATAAAAAATATTTGTGCAAAATTTCAAGCGGCTAGCTTAACTCCTTCGAAAGTTAGCGTGCTCTCGACAGACAGACGGAGGGAAGGACGGACGGACATGGCTAGATCGACTTAAAATGGCATGACGATCAAGAATATATATACTTTAGGGGGTCTTAGACGCATATTTCGAGGTGTTACAAACAGAATGACGAAATTAGTATACCCTCATCCTATGGTGGATGATATAAAAATTAGGGCCAAATGGGCATATTTGCCGACCATGTCTATATGGGACTTATATTATAATTGGTGTTCAAGTCTAGGTGGCGCTTTTCTTTCCAAAAATAAGTCAAATAGGTTGATTGACCCATTATAACAATATGGACCTCAAATGATAGGTATTTGAGAGTAGATAACGAATTTGATATCCAATTGGGAAGCCAATTGTTTGGGAGTACGCCCTAAAGCGCCCACTAAACTGAATTTCATTTCCGATTATGGCAAAATGGAGCTCAAATCAATGGTATTTGAGAGTAAAGAACCAAATTGATATCTATTTTCAGGGCAAAGTGCCGGTGGCCGCCCCAGCCCTAAAACACCCTCCATACATTTCATATTTACTGGCCATGGCAATATGGGGCTCACATTAATTGGCTTTGCGAATTTGATATCCATATTTGAGTCGAAATTTCTGAGTGCCATCCCTCCCCTAAAAAACACTTCTCATTCCCCTAATTTTCAAAATCACCAGTTCTCGGGGATTGGTAATGCGATTCGTTCGAAACGAAAGGTGCTTGAGAGAATAAAACGAAATTGATATCTAACTGAAGAGTCATGTGTTTGGGGAATTGCCACACCCGAAATAACCACCCTATAATATAAATGCTATTTGATGTTTAAATTGGATTGATTTTCGGGAAATTTGTACTCATTTTCGGGACAAAGTCCCCGTAGTCCATCCCACACTCAAACAGAATTTATTTACCGATCATGCCAGAAAACCGAGAGGCACACTTCTCACACATCAATGAAAGCTTTTCGATTCAAGTTTAAACACAATGGTAAGGGACTCTTTTTATAGCCGAGTCCGAATGCGATGCCGCAGTGCGACATCTCTCTTGGGGAGAATTTTTTATATGGCACATGTCGCCAGGATTAAGAGGGGATCACCACAGCTTTCAATTTTTGTTCGATGTTATTGCCAGGATTTGAACGCAAGCGTTCAGCGTTATAGGCGAAAATGGCTACATTGGCACGAATTCGTTGTAAAACATTCAGAGCGAAATGTCCCAACCCTAAATGACATTAGATAATTACACAAGTAAGAAGGCGTTAAGTTCAGCCGGGCCGAACTTTGGATACCCACCACCTCGGGTATATATGTGAACCACATTTCGTCAAAATCCAGCGAAAAATGCATACCTTATGCCCCATAGCAGCTCTATAGATATCATCCGATTTAGACCAAATGCTTATAAGTAAAAGTCATTGTTCAACCGAGAGATCGGTCTATATGGCAGCTATATCCAAATCTGGACCGATCTAAGCCAAATTGAAGACAAATATCGAAAGGCCTAACACAACTCATTGTCCCAAATTTCGGCGACATCGGACAATAAATGCGCTTTTTATGGGCCCAAATCCTTAAATCGAGAGATCGGTCTATATGGCAGCTATATCCAAATCTGAACCGATCCGGGTCAAACAGTAGAAAGAGGTCGAAGGGCATAAGGCAACACACTGTCCCAAATTTCAGCAAAATCGGATAATAAATGTGGCTTTTATGGGCCTAAGACCATAAATCGGAGGATCGGTCTATATGGCAGCTATATCCAAATTTGGACCGATCTGGGTCAAATTGACGAAGGATGTCGAAGGGCTCAACGCAACTCACTGTCCCAAATTTCAGCAAAATCGGATAATAAATGTGGCTTTTATGGGCCTAAGACCATAAATCGGAGGATCGGTCTATGGCAGCTATATCCAAATTTGGACCGATCTGGGCCAAATTGACGAAGGATGTCGAAGGGCCTAACGCAACTCACTGTCCCAAATTTCAGCAAAATCGGATAATAAATGTGGCTTTTATGGGCCTAAGACCATAAATCGGAGGATCGGTCTATATGACAGCTATATCCAAATTTGGACCGATCTGGGTCAAATTGACGAAGGATGTCGCAGGGCTCAACGCAACTCACTGTCGCAAATTTCAGCAAAATCGGATAATAAATGTGGCTTTTATGGGCCTAAGACCATAAATCGGAGGATCGGTCTATATGGCATCTATATCCAAATTTGGACCGATCTGGGCCAAATTGACGAAGAATATTGAAGGGCCTAACACAACTCACTGTCCCAAATTTCAACAAAATCGGATAATAAATGTGGCTTTTATGGGCCTAAGACCATAAATCGGAGGATCGGTCTATATGACAGCTATATCCAAATTTGGACCGATCTGGGTCAAATTAACGAAGGATGTCGCAGGGCTCAACGCAACTCACTGTCCCAAATTTCAGCAAAATCGGATAATAAATGTGGCTTTTATGGGCCTAAGACCATAAATCGGAGGATCGGTCTATATGGCATCTACATCCAAATCGGGACCGATCTGGGCCAAATTGACGAAGAATATTGAAGGGCCTAACACAACTCACTATGCCAAATTTCATCAAAATCGGAAAATAAATGTGGCTTTTATGGGCCTAAGACCCTAAATCGGCGGATCGGTCTATATGACAGCTATATCCAAATTTGGACCGATCTGGACCAAATTGACGAAGGATGTCGAAAGGGCCCAACGCAACTCACTGTCCCAAATTTCAGCTAAATCAGATAATAAATGTGGCTTTTATGGGCCTAAGACCCTAAATCGGCGGATCGGTTTATATGGGGGCTATATCAAGATATAGTCCGATATAGCCCATCTTCGAACTTAACCTGCTAATGGACAAAAAAAAAATCTGTGCAAAATTTCAGCTCAATATCTCTATTTTTAAAGACTAGCGTGATTTCAACTGACTGACGGACAGACGGACGGACAAACGGACGGACATGTCTATATCGTCTTAGATTTTTACGCTGATCAAGAATATATATACAATTCTTTGTAGGGTCGGAAATTGATATTTCCCCCTATCCTACGGTGGTGGGTATAAAAAGGCGCAGCGGAGCGGGCCTGGTTCAGCTAGTAGCTTCTATATAGACCGTTTTTCCGGTAAAGGGTCTAATGCCTATTATTGCTTTATTTATCATCCGATTTCGCTGCAAGAGTGGGTTATTTTAATCTTTCCGATACCTGACCCAAATATGGTACAGATCGGACTATATTTAGATATAGCTACCATATACACCGATCTCTCGATAAAGGGTCTGAAGGCCATAAAAGTATTATTTATTACCCCATTTTGCTGAAATTTGAAACACTGAGTTATTTCAAGCCTCCCGACATCTGATGTTAATATGAGTCAGATCGGACTATATTTAGATATAGCTACCATATAGACCGATCTCCCGATAAAGGGTCTGAAGGCCATAAAAGCTTTATTTTTTATCCAATTTCGGTAAAATTTAGAATTGTGCGCAGTTTTAAGCCTCCCAACATCCGACCTGAATATAGTTCTGATTGGACTATATATAGATATAGCTGCCATATAGACCCATCCCCCGATAATGGGTCTGAAGCCCGTAAAAGGTTTATATTTTAACCTGTTTCGCTGAAATTTGAAACTATGGGTAGTTTTACGCCTCCCAACATAGGACCCAAATATGGTTCAGATCGGACTATATTCAGATATAGCTGCCATATAGACCGATCTACCGATAAAGGGTCTGACGCCCATAAAAGCTCTATTTATTACCCGATTTCGTTGAAATTTGAAACAGTGGGTAGTTTTAGGTCTACCGACGTCCGTCCCAAATATTGTTTGTATCGGACAATATTTAGATATAGCTTCCATACTGAGCGATCTGCCGATGAAAGGGCTGAAGCCCATCAAAGCTTAATTGTTTATCCGATTTCGCTGAAATTTGAAATACCAAATTCAACAGAGACTTATATTTGTTAGACCACTCAATGCCCGTGCACAGGTTGGGGGGCATAAGTTGTCCAATTTTCACCAGATTCCGATGAATGGGTGTTCACATATACACCCGAGGTGGTGGTTAACTCTATGGATGCCCTTATATAAATGGTATTAGCCTTTTATATAAGGATATGAAAAAAAGCCATTGTATTCTTGATCTTAGTCATCCTAACCTTACTCATCCACATAAAGGAAGCATAAGTTTACCTTGTTATAAGGAAAGACGCAACAAATATCGTTGTTTTTGCAATATAATTACGCATCTAGGGCCAGAAGTTTTCAATTCATCGCTAAAAGGTTCGTCATCAATTTAAAATATTTACCTGTTATTTATTTGCACCTACACCATGAAACGATTCAAGGTTTAAAAGCCAATAAAGAATTGCTTAAATATGAAGAACTAGACAAAAGTTTTCTCAAAATGTTCTAAGATGTCAAACGGATTGTTGACAAACCCCATAAAACAATGGGGAAGAAGAAAGTCTGCTTGCAGGGGTGGGAAATGAACACAACGTAAATGTGACTACTCACATCCACCACCACTACCACTAGCTTTGCCATATAAAATCCAATATTTGCTTGAAACAACAGAAGCACACATTCACACACACATAGAAATAAAGAAAAATTGCTAGAAAAACAGTTGGTTGAAAAAAAAGAACAAAAACGAATTTAAAAAAAAATTGGCAAATGCGTAGACAATGTTCATGGAATAATAGAAACACATTTTCGGTATCGTGTGTTAATAGTTAAATAAAAATAAAAGAATTTCCAAAGAAGGTCGACCAACAGCTTACACTACAGTTGGGGGGAAAAACAAAAGAAAAGGGTATGGGGAGAAAGAGAACACCAGCCAGAATAGCATGAAAATGAAAAGTGAGTCAGGGAATTTCGGGCATATGAAGCCTAGGGCATCCCAATTGCTTACCCGCTAGGTTGGGTTACAAATGACCACATTTACTTAAGCTTTCTCCTATGGGTGTAGGGTATACCCAAACCACCTTTATTTGTAGTAGTTGACGCAAGTCAAGTCAAATTCTATTGTCTAACAGACAATATAAATATAGCAAATATATCGCCACCGCTCATTATAGCTTTAGAAGGCACCAACGAAATCTGAAAGTTACGGGAAAAAAAACAAGGCAAAGAAATATGAAATTATTTCTAAGTGCCAGCTTGGCCCTTATGCTGAGCATAATGGGTCAAGTACCCCCAACAATGGCCCAAGGACATGGTAAGTGTGATCACCTCAAAGAAGAAGTGGTCCCCTTCATTGAAAAGCAAAAACCCCTGCTAATACCCATACCCATTGTTTTTGACCAGGTCTGCTGGGAAACCTTCTTGGGGGTCTATTTGGAAGTGGTGGTGTGCATACAACTACAGTACAGGAACAAGGTTTACCAGTTGGTGGCATGACCACCACCTATCAATCTTTCGGTCATGATCATGGTCACGGCCATGGTCATAGTTTTGGGGGCAGCTTTGGATTTCAGAATGGTGGCTATGCTGGTCAAGCTTCTGTTGGAGGCGGCATGGATATGTCAATGATGGGAGGACAAGGTGGACAAGCCTTCATCAATGGTGGTGTTGGTGGTGATATGGCTGCAACAGGCATGACAATGATGGGAGGACAAGATGGACAAGCTTTCATCAATGGTGGTGGCACGACAATGATGGGAGCAGGTGATGGCCAAGTTTCCTTCAATGGTGGTGTAGGTGTTGGTGGTGATATGGCTTCAACAGGCATGTCAATGATGGGAGCTGGTGATGGCCAAGCTACCTTCAATGGTGGTGTAGGTCTTGATGGTGATATGTCTACCTCAATGATGGGAGCAGGTGAAGCCCAAGCCTCCCTCGATGGTGGTGCAGCTATAGCAGGTGGTGGCAATATGGCAGCAAGTGGTAAGGCGTAGAAATCGTGATGTAAACAGCTTAGGTTATGATAGGAAAAATTTTGTTTGTTTTCACAGCTGTCTCAACAAATGCTGCAAGTGCTGCCGATAACTCTGGTAAGAATTCATTCAAATTTGTTTTCCTTTGTATAGAAAAATCTCATTAACCCCTCGACTTCTTCAGCTGTTGCCACCGATTCCGCTTTGACCAGTGAGGCCAGTGCCCAATGGAGCACCAATTTGCAAAATGCCCCTGCCACATTGGCTAAGGCCATTAGCACTATAGGTAGTCAGGGTATACATGTGGATAGTGAAAATGATGGTACATCGGCTGATGCCAATTGGAACATAAATTTGAGTAATGCACCTCAAGGTTTGGCAAATATTTTCCAACAAGTTAAGGCTGGCGATAGCTCAAATGCTGATGCCGATGATGATGATGATGACGACGACGATGATGATGATGACGACAATGATAATGATGGCGATGATAGTTCCGGTGAAGCTAACTCTGCTTCAGTTTCTTCAGAAGCCAAAGCTGTTGATGATGATGACGATGACGACGACGACGATGATGATGATGATCACAGTGATGAAAAAAATTCAGCTGAAGATGACTCAGATGACGATGATGATGATGATGATGAAGAAACTAAAGTACCAACTGCTGTTACTGCAGGACCAGTACTGGCAACAGCTGTTGTTGAACCTACTGTAGCAGAGCCTATTGTAGCAGAGCCTATTGTAGCAGAGCCTATTGTAGCAGAGCCTACTGTAAGCATAGCTACTTCAGCCCCAGCTGCTACGGATGCTGATAATGATCATGATGATGATGATAATCATGACGAAGAAAATCATGATGATAACAAACATGACGATGATAAGCATGACGATGACGATGATGATGACGATGATGATGATGACGATGATGATGATGATCACGACAATGATGATCATGAAGATGATGACCATGACCATGATGATCATGACCATGACGATGATGATCATGAAAATAATGATAACCATGGCGATGATAATCATGACAATAATGATCACGAAGATGATAATCATGACAATAATGATCATGACGATGATAATCATGACGATGATAATCATAGCGCTAATGATCATGACCATGAAGACAATCATGACAATGCTGATGATGACGACGACAATAATCATTCCGATGAAGATGTTGTTGATGCCGATAATATTGACGACGATTCAGTTGATGTTGACACCGTTGATCCCAATGAACCCATTATCGATATGCCCATTGTGGAGTATATTACACCCGTGGAACAGCCTACAAATGATCCTCAACCTATGGTGGCCCAACCTGCTATTATGCCACCCATTGCAATGCCTGCAATTGTTCCACCACCCTATGAGCAGCATCCAAGCCACCAATATCCAGGCTATTATAAACCAGCCACCATGCCTCATCTAACTCATCATGCTGTACGGCCTTTGCCTCCACCACCCCAACCCACAACAACTAGAAAGCCCAATGGTTTTATTGACCACATACGCTTTGGAACGCTTCATGGCAAATTACATGGCAAAGGTTTGTGGGGCAATGATCTGGGTGATGTCGACATTGGATATGGTGATATCTCTGGCCATCAATTGCAAGACAATACGCGAGTAATTGATCTGCTGGAGGATACTCTCCGTGATGTGTTTAAACATCCACCACATAGTAAGGCTGCAGAACAAGCAACGCCAGCTGCAGATCATTTGCCACCTACACCAATTACTGGAGCTGCTACACCTAGCGAACCTAAACACAGTGGGCCACATGTGCCTACGTTAATGAAACCATCGGTCTACCCTCATCCACTGACTAGGCATCACCATTCACATGCCGCTAAGCCTAGCAATTGGCCAACAATGACCCATAAGGGATTTTCACCCGTCTTCCCCAACTTATTCCATGGACAACATTCGCCCGTTAGCAGTTCAGGACCAGCAGTCCCTGTCCCTCTAACATTACACAAACCTATGATGCCCGTACCTGCATCCAGCGGACCTCCAGCGGTTCCTGCACCTAAACCATTGCACAAACCTATGATGCCCGTACCTGCATCCAGCGGGCCTCCAGCGTTTGCTACCCCTCTTCCATTGCACAGGCCTATGATGCCCGTACCTGCATCCAGCGGGCCTCCAGCGTTTGCTACCCCTCTTCCATTGCACAAACCCATAATGCCCGTACCTATATCAAGCTGGCCTTCGGCGGTTCCTGCCCCTCTACCATTACACAAACTTATGATGCCCGTACCTGTATCCAGTGGGTCTCCGGCGGTTCCTGCTCATTTACCATTACAGAAGCCTGTGATGTCCGCACCTGTGTCCAGCGGTCCTTTGGCGGTTCCTGCACCTTTGCCATTGCACAAGCCTTTATTGCATGGTTTCGGTCCCCTCCCCAATTTCATGCATGGCTCAACCGCACCCACAGCTCAAACTCTACAGGCAATTCACCCTACAATTGGTGTAGCTACACCTCCTAGCTTGCCGGGTTCACCTTCAATGGTTGGCAATTTCCATTTGCCAGGAAATAAACCCCAGCCGGCAGGAAATCCCGCACTCAATCCTCAAAATTCTGCTAACCCTGCTGTACCTGCAATTGGCATCCAAACTCTGCCGGCAATTCGTCCTTCTAGATGGCAGTTGTCATCTTCCTTGCTTAGCAATTTCCATCTCCCAAGTTATGTAGATGCCAAGTTTGCTAATAAACTCCAGCCGGCAGTAATTCCTGCACTTCCTCTTGGACATTTCGCTCAAAATCCTGCTAACCCTGCTGTTCCAGCAATTGGCCCCCAAACTCTGCAGGCAATTCATCCTGCTACTGGTGTAGCTACTCCTCCCAGCTTACATGGTCTACCTCAATTACCTAGCAATTTCCCCCATATACCCCAGCCGGCAATTGGTCCTGCTATTGCTCAAGGGCATTTCTCACAAAATTCTGCCAACCCTGCTGTTCCTGCAATTCCTCAAGGGCATTTCTCACAAAATCCTGCCAACCCTGCTGTTCCTGCAATTGGGGCCCATTTATCCATGTCCAGTGCCGTACCACAACCTTCCGCTTTACATCCCAGTACACTACTGCCCTCCATGCATACGACTTTGGGAAATGCTGCCGCCAATGTCATATCCTCGCTTAAAGGTACTCTGGGTGCTATGATTCACGGAGCTGCAACCACACATGCTGTTCCAGCCATTGCCACTTTATCAGCCACCTCAAATAGTGTGGCATCATCCGGAAATACTCCACAAAGTGTACAGCCTCCAATACAGCAAATTAGTTGGCCTAAACCATCGGGAAATGGCATACCCACTGCAAGCGTTAGCTCTGCGACACCCACTCAAACATCTGGCAACACTATGAGCACAAACCCAAAACCTCTGGGACCATTTGTGAGCAATCTTCCCAGCACAAGCATCTCTGATGGTGGCAACATACTCAAGGGCATAGCAGATAGCGCTCATAATATTGCCAATACCCTTGCGGCTAATGTTCAGAGTACTGGAGCCTCCAATGTGCTTAACCAAATGTCAGGCCTCAGCCATAGTCTTCCACCTTCGTGGGGGAAATTTTTAACTTCTAGCACTGGTAACGTTGCTCCCACATACAATGGCGACTTTTCGCACCATCGTAGCAAACGTCATATACTTGAAGTTATCAGCGATGGTATCAACTATCTCTTGAATAAATTGTAAGGCGTGTGAGGTATTTCCCATATCCGAATTTTTTTTGGTATAATGCGCACAGCAAACACATGATTGGACTTGACGATGTTAATAATTTCCTTTCTTTTAGCAAAATAAGTAGAAAACGCCAATGATGTAAATCTATTTAGTATAGTATTGAAATAAAATTTTCTAAAATATTGTTGATCTGTTTTCTTAAGCTAAGGTGGGCCAAGCACCCCGCAGAAAACTTTTGGCCCTCATCTCAAAAAATTTTCTTATCCATTCAATTTGTTTGCCTTTTATTCAGCCATACCATAAAACTATTCAAGGCTTTAAGGTTTCAAAAGAATGGCTTAAATGTCAACACATAGACAAAAGTTTTCTCAACAGGTTCTTAAATATCAAACAGATTGTGTACCAAACCCTTAACAATGGGAAAGAAAATGAACTCTTTGTAGACTACAAGACTACTACCACCACTACACTTCATTTGTTCAATAAACAATTCAATATTTGCTCAAGATAACGAAAACCGCATTCACTGATTCACACATATGAACATAATGAATAATTTCTGGAAAAACAGATGGTTTTGGAGAACAAATTGTTTGAAAACAAGTAAAAAGTCGATAAGTTCGGCCGGGCCGAACTTTGGATACCCACCAACTCGGGTAAATATGTAAACCACCTTTCGTCAGTGAAATCGTATTTTATGGGGCCAAGTTTTTAAATCGAGAGATCGGTCTATATGGTCTATATATATTACAGAAGTATGTTGGGGGACTTAACACGACTTACTGTCCCAAATATCGGCGAAATCGGACAATAAATGCGCCTTTTATGGGCCCAAAACCTTACATCAAGAGATCGGTCCATATGGCACCTATATCCAAATCTGGATCGATCTGGGCCAAATTGAAGAATGATGTCGAAAGTCTTAATACAACTCACTGTCCCAAATTTTGGCGAAATCGGACAATAAATGCGCCTTTTATGGGCCCAAAACCCTAAATCGAGAGATCGGTCTATAGGGCAGCTATATCCAAATCTTGACCAATCTGCGCCATATTGCAGAAGTATGTCGATGGGCTGAACACGACTCACTATCCCCAATTTCGGCAAAATCGAACAATAAATGCGCATTTTATGGGCCCAAAATCCTAAATCGACGGATCGGTCTATATGACAGCTATATCCAAACCTGGACCAATCTGAGCCAAATTGTTGAAGGATGTCGAGGAGCCTAACACAACTCACTCTCCCAAATTTCAAATCGGATAATAAATGTGGCATTTATGGGCCCAATACCCTAAATCGAGAGATCCGTCTACATGGCAGCTATATTCAAATCTGGACCGATCTGAACCAAATTAAAGAATAATGTCGAAAGTCTTAATGCAACTCAATGTCCCAAATTTTGGCGACATCGGACAATAAATGCGCCTTTTATGGGCCCAAAACCCTAAATCGAGAGATCGGTCTATAGGGCAGCTATATCCAAATCTGGACCGATCTGAGCCAAATTGATGAAGGATGTCGAAGGGCCTAGCTCAACTCACTGTCCAAATTTCAGCATAATCGGACAATAAATGCGCCTTTTATGGGCTCAAAACCTCATATTGAGAGATCGGTCTATATAACAGCTATATCCAAATCTGGACCGATCCGCGCCATATAGCAGAAGTATGTCGAGGGACTTAATTCAACTCACTGTCCCAAATTTTGGCGAAATCGGACAATAAATGCGCCTTTTATGTGCCCAAAACCTTACATCGAGAGGTCGGTCTATATGGCAGCTATATCCAAATCTGGACCGATCTGGGCCAAATTGATGAAGAATGTTGAAGGGCCTAACACAACTCACTGTCGCAAATTTCGGCGAAATCGGACAATAAACGCGCCTTTTATGGGCCCAAAACCCTAAATCCAGAGATCGGTCTATGTGGCAGCTATATCCAAACCTGGACCGATCTGAGCCAAATTGATGAAAGATGTCGAAGGTCCAAATTTCAGCAAAATCGGATAATAAATGTGGCTTTTATGGGCCTAAGACCCTAAATCGGCAGATCGGTCGATATGACAGCTATATCCAAACCTGGACCGATCTAGGCCAAATTGAAGAAAGATATTGAGTGGGCTAACTCAACTCACTGTCCAAAATTTCAAAATCGGATTATAAATATGGCTTTTACGGGCCTAAAACCCCAAATCGGCGGATCGGTCTATATGACAGCTATATCCAAACCTGGACCGATCTGGGCCAAATTGGACCGATCTGGCCTAACTTAACTCACTGTCTCAAATTTCAGCAAAATCGGATAATAAATGTGGCTTTTATGGGCCTAAGACCCTAAATCAAGAGATCGGTCTATATAGCAGCTATATCCAAATCTGGACCGATCTGGGCCAAATTGATGAAGGATGTCGAAGGGCCTAACACAACTCACTGTACCAAATTTCAGCAAAATCGGATAATAAATGTGGTTTTTATGGGCCTAAAACTTTAAATCGGCCGATCGGTCTATATGGGGGCTATATCAAGATATAGTCCGATTTAGGCCATCTTTGAACTTAACCTGCTTATGGACAAAAAAAGAATCTGTGCAAAGTTTCAACTTAATATCTCTATTTTTAAAGACTGTAGCGTGATTTCAACAGACAGACCGACAAGGCTAGATCGTCTTAGATTTTTACGCTGACCAAGAATATATATACTTTACTAGCTGAACCGGGACCGCTCCATTGTAGCTTATATCCGCCTATAACGTTTAACGCCTGCGTTCGAATCCTGCCGAGAACCTTGGAAAAAATTTAAGCGGTGGTTATCCCCTATTAATGCTGGCGACATTTGCGAGGTACCATGCCATGTATGGTCATGTAAAAAATTCTCCCCAAGGAGTTGTCGCACTTCTGCACTCCGTTCGGACTCGGCTATAAAAAATGTCCCTTATCATTGAGTTTAAACTAGAATCAGAAAGCACTAATTGATGTGTGAGAAGATTCCCTCTGCTCAGTTCCAATTTTTACTCTTTTCCCAAATGCATTTCTTATGAGTCCTATATTACCGTATTGGTAAATATTTCCGGTTTGGGGGGTATTTCGAGGGTGGGGTGGCCACCCAGACACTTGGTCCTTTAAGTAAATAAAAGCTTCGGGCTCTACTTTCAAATACATTTTATGTGAGCCCCATAGTGGCATGATCGATGTTTGAGGGTGGGGTGAACCCCAGGGTCTATGTCCCGATATTGAGAATCAATTTCCTGAAAATCAATCAATTTCCACCCCAAATAGCTTTTATATAATAAGGAGGTATTTAGGGGTGGGGCGGCTCTCCAACCACATGGCTCTTCAATTGGATATCAAATTCGTTTTTTTTTTTGCTCCAGCACTTTTCGTTTGAGCTCAAAATTATCGTGAATGGTCTATATATCGCAAACGACCCCAACAATAGGAACCATGTTTTGTATTTGGAGACTGTAAGAGTGCAAAAAAATTTCAAACGAATGACATTAAAATCTCCGAGATCTGGTGTTTTTTAAAAATTAAGGAAATGAATTCTTTCGACTGAAATATGGGTATCAAAATTCGTGCTGCACTTCCAAATCCCTTTAACTTGGGCCCCATATTGCCATGGTCGGTTAATATGAACCGTTTGGAGGGTGTTTTGTGGCTGGGAAAGCCACCGGCACTTTACCCTGAAAGTAGATATCAAATTCGTTCTTTAGGGCGTACCCCCAAACACTTGGCTCCAAAATTTTATATTAAATTCGTTTTCTAATCTCTATTACCTTCCATTTAAATCCCATATTGTCATAATGTGTCAATTAACCTATTTGACGTATTTTTAGGAGGAAAAGCGCCACCTATACGTGAACGGGAATTTGAATGTCATATTCATAATCTAGTCCAAAATATCTTTCGTTTGAGTACCATATAGTCGTCCATTTGGGGGTATTTAGGGTGGAGCGACCTCCCATTACTTGGACCTAATTTTTAATGCCATATTTGTAATCTGCAGCCGAATACTTTTCATTTGAGTCCCATATTGACATGAACGTCTAATATATCTGTTTAGAGGAGTGTTGGGGTTGGGGCAACCTGCTGGGTACTTGCACCCAAATTTCAGTACGATATTTGTATTTGTTTGTTTGTATTGTGCCCCTCGATCCTCTTTTGGTTTTGGATGGCGTTTTTGGGGAAAGGAGGAGGGTCCGCCCCCAACCAATATCAAAAAAATTTTTAAGCTATGTCTCCTTCCAGACATCCAGAATCTGTGAAAATTTTAAGAAAATCGGTTCAGCCTAGTGCCATATATTCATAATGGGTCTAATGCCCATTTGGGGCATTTTTATAGGGTCGGGTGACTCCCTATACTTCGATCTTAATTTGTAAGCCAGATTCGTATTCTATTCCCCAATATCTTTCATTTGAGCCCCATATTGATATGGACGTTCAATTTGTCTGCTTTTAGATATGTTGGGGTTATGGCGACTTCTTGGGTACCTGAAACAAATTTTTTAATACCATATTCGTATTTTGCTCTTCAATACCTTTCATTTGGTACCCATGTTGTCTTTATAGGTCCACTTGTGATTTTGAGTAGTGATTTTGGGGTAACGGGGGAGCATCCGCCCCCTTCCGATATCAACAAATTATAAAGCACATTCTTTCTTCCTTTTTTCTGACTATATTCGTTATCTAATTCCGAATACATTTAATTTGAGTCCCATATTGTCATGCCCGTCCAATAATCCAATTTTAGGGGTTAGTTTTGGGGCTGGGGCGGCCCCCCAGTTATTTGGATCCAATTTTTTAATATTATTAGTATTAAGTTCGTATTCTACTCCTGAATACCTTTCATTTGAATCCCATATTTTCCTGATCGATACACTTTTATTTTTGGGTGGTACTTTTGGGGTAAGGGGGAGGGTCCGTCCCCCTTCGGATATCAAAAAATTATAAGCCTATGTTTCCTTTCAGACCAACCTACACAATACGCGCAAATTTCAAGGTATTCGGTTCAGCCTTTTTTGAGTCTATACGGAACAAACAAACCGAGTCCCATTATTATGAAATTCGTACTCTACTTTTGAATACCATATTGTCCCGATCGGTCTACTTTTATTTTTTGGTTGTACTTTTGGGGTAAGGGAGAGGGTCCGTCCCCTTCGGATATCAAAAAATTATATTGCCTATGTTTCTTTCCAGACCAAACTACACAATCTGTGAAAATTTCAAGGTATTCGGTTCAGCCTTTTTTGAGTCTATACGTAACAAACAAACAAACGTGCAAAAATTCAGCCTAGTTGGGTAGAAAATGCGGCTTCAAGGGGCCCAAGGTATTAAATCGGGTGATTGTTTTGAGAGCTTTATAAGGTTATACTTGTCCTGGTAGTGGAAGTCATAAAGATGCACTACGTGCAAAATTTCAACCAAATCAGATAACAACTGCAGCTTCTAGGGGCTCAAGAACTGGGGTCGAAGGACCCTATATATATAGGACTAGATGGACAGGGCGCGATCCGCTGCGCCTTCTTTCACTCGCTCCTTTTATCTGAACCCAATATTGGAACGGTCATGCCTTAAAGATATTTCGCCTCAATATGGATTTTATATTGGTGCTCTACTACCAAATACCTTTTATTTGAGCCTTATGTGGCTATGGTCGGTAAATATGTCTGGTATGGGAGTATTTTTGGAGTAGAGGCGGACCCCCATATATCAGATTCGTGCTCTAGTCTCCAATACCTTTCTTTTGAGCCCCATAATATCATTATTCGTCTATATTGCCATTTTATCGGGCTTTGGAGGTGGGGCGACCCCCCTTGGATATAAACAAACCTAATTTCGCTTAAATCGCCCCACTCCCAGATCTGGCGTTTTCGAAAATAGGGAAAGGGGAGAGCCGCCCATTAAAGTTTGTATGTTAGATCTACTTCATTCTCTTGGTTTTGGTGATGAAATGGAGTTGCCCCGAAAGTGGATATCAGATTCGTACTCTACTCCCAAAAATCACACTTGAGCTACATATTGCTATAGTCGGTATAAGTGTGTGGTCTATGGGGAGCTTTTGAAATCCTGAAACTTGGTTATAAAACAGATGTCAGATTTGAGCCCTTTTTTGCCATAATCCATAAATATGTATAGTTTGAGGGGTTTGCATGTTTGGGCGATCACCCACGCGCTTAGCCCTGAAAAAATATTAACATCGTCCAAAAATTCCTTTCATTTGAGCCCCAATTGCCATCGGTTTAGGGCAAGTTTAGGGGGTTTATGGACGACCCCCAAACACTTGGCCTCTAAATTGGATATCAAGTTCGTTTTCTACAATCAAATACCTATTATTTATTGCCAGGGCAGGCAACCATGGCCGGTTTGAAGGGAGTTTAGGGGACAGACCCTGAAATAATATCGGCATCGTTTGGAGCATGATTTTGTTTGAGCCTCATAATGTCAAACCATTTGCAGGTGGCTATCAAGATATTCAGGGCTACGAGTCCTTTTTATTTCTTTCAGATCCACACTAGGTTAGGTTAGGTTAGGTCGAGCTTAATATGTTAATAAATGCGATTACAATGGAAAAATCGGGCGATATATATAAATGAGAGCTATATCTTAATCCAAACCGATTTCTATGAAATTCACCAGTAATGTCGAGGGTCATAAGAAAAATCCTTCATACCAAACTTCGAGAGAATCGGTTAACAGATGACGTTTTTATTGCATTATTACTGCAAATCAGACGAACATATATATGACAGCTATATCTAAATTTGAAGCGATTTCAAGCACACTTCAAGCACTAAATCTATGAAATTCACCAATAATGTCGAGAGTCATAAGAAAAACCTTCCTACCAAAATTTAAAAGGAATCGGTTAACAAATGACGTTTTCGTCATAAAAAATGTGAGCCGATTTCTTTGAAATTCACCAATAATGTCGAGGGTCATAAGAAAATCCTTCCTACCAAAATTTAAGAGAATCGGTTAACAAATGACCATTTTTTGCATTATTACTGCAAATCGGACGAACATGTATATGGGAGCTATATCTAAATCTGAACCGATATCAAGCAAACTTCCCAGATATTGTGGTAATCGTCGAGGAAGGCGTTGTACAAAATTTTGGGAAGATTGGTCAATAAATACGCTTGGATTGGCTCTAGGAGTGAACATCGGGATATATATATACATGAGAGCTATATCTAAATCTGAAGCGATTTCTATGAAATTCACCAATAATGTCGAGAGTCATAAGAAAATCCTTCCTACCAAACTTCGAGAGAATCGGTTAACAAATGACCATTTTATTGCATTATTACTGCAAATCGGACGAACATATATATGGGAGCTATATCCAAATCTGATCCGATTTTTTCCAATTTCAATAGGCTTTGTCTCTAGGCCGAAAAAAATGCCTGTACCAAATTTGAAGACGATCGGATGAAAATTGCGACCTGTAGTGTGTACACAAATTAACATGGACAGACGGACAGACACACAGACGGACAGACAGACGGACATAGCTAAATCGAATCAGAAAGTGATTATGAGTCGATCGGTATGCTTATCAATGGATCTATCTCTCTTCCTTTTGGGTGTTACAAACAAATGCACTAAGTTATAATACCCTGTACCAAAGTAGTGGTGTGGAACAGTCTAAGCCACTATGCCCATTGCCATAGTAGTCGTTTGCTGAAAAGATGTATCCATTTCAGCATTAAATAAGCATTTCTTCATGAAAAAGGCTCAAAGACAAAAATGATTTTAGTTTGTCTCGGCCAAAA
Source organism: Stomoxys calcitrans (assembly GCF_963082655.1). Taxonomy (NCBI): domain Eukaryota; kingdom Metazoa; phylum Arthropoda; class Insecta; order Diptera; family Muscidae; genus Stomoxys; species Stomoxys calcitrans. The sequence continues at coordinate 164,769,726 of NC_081555.1, read as the reverse complement.
CTATGACTAAATACAAACAACAGAAAACTTTCTGTAGTTTTTTATGTGTTTGAATAAGGGTAAATAATTTCAATCTTATTTTAAATATTTTCGGTGAATTTCTATTTGGGCAAATTCAATTTGGTTTTGCGCACACCTAAAAAAAACCTTTTCCAACATCGTTATGTTTGTTAGCCACATCAATTTCAGCTGTTATATCACAAACATTTATCGAATCTTCTATATCAATGTTTTCTTTAGTCGAAAAAATATTGATAATGGTTATTTAGCTTAAAGCGACGTGGTTCCAGAGAATTTGCCAAATTTATTGGTTAAATACAAATAATATTTTCCGTTGAATAAAGTACTTCTGTTTTTTCTGGTTTCTCAACAGAGTTTGTTTGTGCGACATCTGTTTTTTCGGTTAAAAGTTTATTTTTCTAAGAAATACAAAAATATAAGAAAAATAAAGACAATTTTTAACTACCATGTGAAAGTAACCCAGACCATGGAATCACAATACGAAAAACAAAGGAAGAACTTATTCGGCCGGGCCACATGATGGGAAGCCACCACCAAGGATTCTGCTACAAGTTTAGACAAATGGACTTAGTTGAGGGACATATGTATGTGGTGTGTACCAAATTTCTGCAAAATCAGGCAACAATTAAAGCTTCTAGGGGCCGTGGACTATATCAGACCGATTTAGACCGTATTTGATACAGTAGCACCAGAATATTACGTGCAAAACTTCATCCATATCAGGCAAATAATGCGTCTACGAAGTGCTGAAGATGTCATGAAAGGAGATCGATTTATATGGGAGCTATAACAGGTTATGGACCGATTTGGACCGTACTTGGCACTGCTATAGAAAGTAGTAACAAAACACACCGTGCATAAATTTCTATCAAAATTGATGACAGTAGAGGCTTCTACACACTGAAAAAACAACTCGTTTCACATGAAGGAAATTTTCGCCAAGTAAACTTCTGTTCTGAAAAACGTTGGAATTTGTTTACCACAACAACAACCACTATTGTGGTACAGGTATAATACCCTGTACCACTTAGTGAATTAGTTTGTAACGCCCAAAAGATGAGAGATAGACCCATTGATAAGTATACCAAACGACTCAGAATCACTTTCTGATTCGATTTAGCTGTGTCCGTCGGTCTGTCTGTCCGTTTGTCTGTCCGTCTGTCTGTCCGTCTGTCTGTCCGTCCGTCTGTCTGTCCGTCTGTCTGTCTGTCCGTCTGTTTGTCCGTCTGTCTGTCCGTCTGTCTGTCCGTCTGTCTGTCCATCTGTCCGTCCGTCTGTCTGTCCGTCTGTCTGTCCGTCTGTCTGTCCGTCTCTCTGTCCGTCTCTCTGTCCGTCTCTCTGTCCGTCTCCCTGCCCGTCTGTCTGTCCGTCTGTCTGTCCGTCAGTCTGTCCGACTGTCTGTCTGTCTGTCCATCTGTCTGTCCGTCTGTCTGTCCGTTTGTCTGTCCGTCTGTCTGTCTGTCTGTCTGTCTGTCCGTCTGTCCGTCTGTCTGTCTGTCTGTCCGTCTGTCTGTCTGTCCGGCTGTCTGTCTGTTCGTCTGTCTGTCCGTCTATCTGTCCGTCTGTCTGTCTGTCTGTCCGTCTGTCTGTCCGTCTGTCTGTCCGTCTCTCTGTCCGTCTCTCTGTCCGTCTCTCTGTCCGTCTCTCTGTCCGTCTGTCTGTCCGTCTGTCTGTCCGTCAGTCTGTCTGTCTGTCTGTCCGTCTGTCCGTCTGTCTGTCCGTCCGTCTGTCTGTCTGTCCGTCTGTATGTCCGTTTGTCTGTCCGTCTGTCTGTCCGTCTGTCTGCATGTCTGTCCGTCTGTCTGTGTGTCTGTTCGTCTGTCTGTCCGTCTGTTTGTCCGTCTGTCTCTCTGTATGTCCGTCTGTCTGTCTGCCTGTCCGTCTGTCTGTCCGTCTCTCTGTCCGCCTGCCTGTCCGTCTGTCCAAGTTAATTTGTGTACAAAGTACACGTCGAAGTTTTCATCCGATTGTCTTAAAATTTGGTACAGGCATGTTTTTCGGCCTAGAGACGAAGCCTATTGAAATTGGGAAAAATCGGTTCAGATCTGGATGTAGCTCCCATATATATGTTCGTCCGATTTTCAATAATAATGCAATAAAATGGTAATTTGTTAATCGGTTCAGATTTAGATATAGCTCTCATATATATATATATATATATATATATATATATATATATATATATATATATATATATATATAAATATCGCCCGATTTTCACTCTTAGAGCCAATGCAAGCACATTTATTGACCAATCTTGCCAAAATATTGCACAACGCTTTCCTCGACGACTACCACAATATACATAGAGTGTGGTCAAAATTCAGATTTAGATATAGGTCCCAAATATATATTCGTCCGATTTGCACTAAAATTGCAATAAAATGGCCTTTTGTTAACCAATTTTCTCGAAATTTGGCAGGAGAAATTTACTTGTGACTCTCAATATTACTGATGAATTTCATGAAAATCGGTCCAGATTTAGATATAGCTCTCATATATATTTATCGCCCGATTTTCACTCCTAGAGCCACTGCAAGCGCATTTATTGACCCACCTTGCCAAAATTTTGCAAAACGCTTTCCTCGACGACTGCCACAATATCTGAGGAGTTTACTCGAAATCGGTTCAGATTTAGATATAGCTCCCATATATATGTTCGTCCGATTTTGAGAAATATTGCAAAAAAATGCTCAGTTGTTAACCGATTCTGTCGAAACTTTGCAGGAAGGATTTTCTTATGATTCTCAATATAACTGTTGAATTTCATAGAAATCGGCCTAGATTTAGATATAGCTGTCATATATGTATATGGCCCGATGTTCACTTTAAGAGCCACTGCAAGCGCATTTATTGACCAATCTTTCCAAAATATTGCACAACGCTTTTCTCGACGACTACTACATTATCTGAGAAATTTTTCTCGAAATCGGTTCAGAAGCAGATACAGCTCCCATATATATGTTGGTCAGATTTTGGGTAATTTGCCATATAGTTGTCATTTGTCAACCGTAGTTTTTACAGTTTGAATATATTTGCTCGCCGAGATCCATCAAAATTGGTTCAGAATTGGATATAGGTTCCACATTGTATTTATACGGTAGGTGTAGGGTATTATGGAGTCGGCACCGCCCGACTATTGCCCTTCCTTACTGGTTTTTGATATAAATTCTTTCAAGAGTTTGTAACAAATAAAACATTTGTATACCCTCCATCATAGGATGGGGGTATACTAATTTCGTCATTCTGTTTGCAACACCTTGAAATATGCATCTGAGATCCCATAAAGTATGTATGCTTTTGATCGTCATGACAGTTTAAGTCGTTCTAGCCAAGTCCGTCCGTCTGTCCATCCGTCCGTCCATCTGTCTGTCGAAAGCACGCTAACTTTCGAAGGAGTAAAGCTAGCCGCTTGAAATTTTGCACATATACTTCCTATTAGTATAGGTCGGTTGGGATTGTAAATGAGCTATATCGGTCAACGTTTTGATATAGCTGCCATATAAACCGATCTTGGGTCTTGACTTCTTGAGCCTCTAGAGGGCGCAATTCTCGTCCGATTTAACTGAAATTTTGCACGTAGTGTTTTGGTATCACTTTCAACAACTGTGTTAAGTATGATTCAAATCGGTTTATAACCTGATATAGCTGCCATATAAACCAAAATTACGTTTTGGCACAGATACGACTTTTTGATGCATGCTGGTTAAATTCTTAAACGGGTCAAATCGGACCACATTTGGATTTAGCTGCTATATAGACCGATTTTCCGATAAAGGGTCTAATGCCCATAAAACTTTATTTTTCCAACGATTTTGCTGAATTTTGAAACAGTGAGTAGTTTAAGGCTTCCCGACAACTGACCCATATATGGTTCAGATCGGACTATATATAGATATAGCTACCATATAGACCGGTCTGACCATAAGGGGTCTGAAGACGATAAAAGCTTTATTTATTACCCGATTTTGCTGAAATTTGATATGGATTAGATCGGTTCGTATTTAGATATAGCTGCCATATAGACCGATCTCACGATAAAGGGACTGAAGTACATAAAGGCTTTATTTATTACCCGATTTCACTGAAATTTGCAACAGTGGGCTATTTTAAGCCTCCCAACGTCTGACTTAAATATGGTCCACATCGGGCCATATTTAGATATAGCTGCCATTTAGACCGATCTACCGATAAAGGTTCTAAAGACCATAAAAGCTTTATTTATTACCCCATTTCACTGAAATATGCAACAGTGGGTTATTTTAAGCCTTCCGACATCTGATGTAAATATGGTTCAGATCGGACTATATTTGGATATAGCTGTCATATAGACCGATCTCCCGATAAAGGGTCTGAAGGCCATAATAGCTTTATTTATTACCCGATTTTACTGAAATTTGCAACAGTGGGTTATTTTAAGCCTCCCGACATCTGACTTAAATATGGATTAGATCGGTTCATATTTAGATATAGCTGCCATATAGACCGATCTCACGATAAAGGGTCTAAAGTCCATAAAAGCTTTATTTATTACCCAATTTCGCTGAAATTTGCAACAGTGGGCTATTTTAAGCCTCCCAACGTCAACTTAAATATGGTCCCCATCGGGCTATATTTAGATATAGCTGCCATATAGACCGATCTCCCGATAAAGGGTCTGAAGGCCATAATAGAATTATTTTTTATCCGATTTCACTAAAATTTTGAATAGTGCGCAGTTTTAAGTCTCCCAACATCCGACCCAAATATGGTACAGATCAAATTATACTAAGGTTCAGCTGTCATATAGACCGATCTGCCGACAAAGGGTCTGAAGCCCATAAAACTTTGTGTTTTAACTGATTTCTCTAAAACTTAGTTTTTTAACTGATTTCGCTAAAATTTGAAACCGTGAGTTATTTGTAGCCTTCTGACACCCGACCTAAACATGGTTCAGATCGGACTATATTTAGATATAGCTGCCGATAAGGGGTCTGAAGCCCATAAAAGCTTTATTTATTACCCTATTTCGCTGAAATTTGAAACAGTGAATAGGTTAAGACCTCCCAACATCCGACCTAAATATGGTTCTGATCTGACTATATTTAGATATAGCTGCCATATAGACCGATCTGCCGATAAGGGGACTGAAAACCCTAAAAGCTTTATTTATTACCCGATTTCGCTGAAATTTGAAACATTGAGTTTTTCTGAGCCTCGAAATTTGAAACATTGAGTTTTTCTGAGCCTCACGATATCCGACCTTAATATGGCTCACATCGGTTTATAATTGGATATATCTGCCAAAAAGACCAATATTTTGTTCTACAAAGTTTAACAGTGACTTATATTTATTAGACCACTCAATGTCCGTGCCGAATTTGGGTGCTTAAGTTATCCAATTTTCACCGGTTTGTGGCGAAAGAGGGTTTACATATACGCCAGAGGTGGTGTGTATCCAAAGTTCGGCCCGGCCGAACTTAATGCTTTTTTACATGTTTTTCTTTATTTTTGTATTGGTGGAGGTGTGGAATCTTCGAAAGATATTGGGTTGCCCAAAAAGTAATTGCGGATTTTTTAAAAGAAAGTAAATGCATTTTTAAAAAAAACTTAGAATGAACTTTAATCAAATATACTTTTTTTACACTTTTTTTCTAAAGAAAGCTAAAAGTAACAGCTGATAACTGACAGAAGAAAGAATGCAATTACAGAGTCACAAGCTGTGAAAAAATTTGTCAACGCCGACTATATGAAAAATCCGCAATTACTTTTTGGGCAACCCAATATATCCTTGCTCCACTTTCTCTGACACAATCTGCACTTTGATAGATCTGTGTTGCTTGTAACACCTTTAGGGCGATCTCTTCCTCATTCAGTCTTTTGTGAACTATCGTTATATACGCATCTATTGCCTTCCAATTCTCCTCAGATTCTAGCATGACGGTTACCATATTGTCTGCTATTAGCTGCTTATATATGAGCGACACCAACATGTTGCGACCTATGGCGATTCTTAGACATGTATGTCTGTCTGTTGTCCGTTTGTCTGTCCGTCCATCTGTCTGTCCGTCCATCTGTCTGTCCGTCCATCTGTCTGTCCGTCCATCTCTCTGTCTGTCTTTGCATCGGTCTTTAAGTCCGTCCGTCTTTAGAAAGCACATGAACTTACGAACATGTACATAAAGCCGGTCGAATATTTTGCAAAAGTGGATTGGGATTGTAAATGGGTCAAGTCTCCTTCAAACTCCCAATTATACATCCTAAGCCTCTAGAAGTCGCAATCGAAATTTTGCATGTGATATTTTGTTAAGACCTCCAACAACCGTCCAAATCGTTCATTCACCTGATATAGCTCCCATATAAACCACACCCCCCAACTTGAGCTCTCAGAGGTCTTCAGTATTGGCTGATTTGGCTATCATTAGGTAAGTCAAGTACATTTGCACCCTTAAACACTCACCCCAAGTGCATGCCTGGACTCATGGTCATAGGTAACTACATGAATATCTATAAACCGATACCGTGACTTGACTTTTTGATTCCCTAAATGCCTCAAGTTTTGCTCGATTTAGCTGATGTTTGCTAAGCACACTTAACTTAAACCTTCCAAAATTTACATAAAATCTGACTCAAATAGGACAAAAAATGTATATAGCCCTCATATCACATAAATCAATACCTTGATATGACTTTTTGAGCTCTAAAATCCTCCATCATTAAACTTTATTTATTTCCGGTGGAAATTAGCCCTGGAGTAGTTGTTTGTATCACAGGCTGTTTAATTTCGACGATGAGCTATATCGGATTATAACACCCATACTGATTGATTGTTTAGCGTATGAATGTTTCGCCGCTTTTATCGCCAGAGCCTACCTACCATCCTTTACGCAATACATTTTGCAGTTGCGTCTTAAACTCTGTTATGACATCTACATTGCATTTGAAAAATAGCAAATTTGTTTGCTGACATAGCAAACAACATTGCAAACAGCCTTTAAATAGAATAGGTAAATACTTTTATTTGCTATTTGTTTTATTGTTAAAATTCCCAAATTTCCCCAACAGATTATTGAGCATACCATTTGCGTTTGTATGCAGTTATGAAAATTCTGGCCTTTGTTAAGAGCCACAAACGATACTTGCATGCCTTAGTCGAAACACTATAAATGTAGGACCGATAGGCGAAGAAATTATTATAATTTCGGTCGACATCGTCCAGAACACGACAAGACAACGATGAAGATCTTTCTAAGTGCCACACTGGCCATTATGCTTGGCATAATTGGCACAAATGCCATATACCAGTTTCCTGGTAAGTGAGACTATCAGTCTATCAGTCTGCCAAACAGTAGACATACGGGGGAAAAAAAAACCTTGTGTAATAAAAATTTTTTGCAGAGGGCTCTACGGGAGGCATGACATGGCAAACCAGTAGCACAAGTGTTCCAACCGGTGGCATGACATGGCAAACAACCAGCAGCTCTACAGGCGGTACAGGCGGTGGATCCATTTCAGGTGGCACCAGCGGCTCAATGGTTCCCACCGGTAGCATGACATGGCAAACAACCAGCAGCTCTACTGGTACCGGCGGCGGAGCCACATCTGGTGGCGCCAGCAGCACAGGTATTCCAACCGGCAGCATGACTTGGCAGACAAGCAGTAGCTCTACTGGTACAGGCGGTGGAGCAATTTCTGGTGGCACCACTTGGACCACTCACCAGACCACAGTGAACGGTGGAGGCAGTCTGGGTGGAAGCGGTGGAACAATTAATGTATCCGGCGGTGGCGGTAATGGCGGCTCGGGCACCGGATCTTTCAACTGGGAAAGTAGTGGCAGTGGCAATGGTGCTTCTGGCAGCGCCGATGGTTCTCTAAATGGTGGCACCTCCAACGGTGGTTCTCAGTCCTGGAGTTGGCAATCGGGTGGCGAACAACCTTCCGGCAGCATTAGCATACAGGGTCAAGGTTCCAATGGTGCAGCCACTGGATCTGGTAGCATTAATAATGGTGGCTCTCAATCTTGGAGTTGGCAATCGGGTGGCGAACAACCTTCGGGCAGCATTAGCATACAGGGTCAAGGTTCCAGTGATGGAGCCAGTGGATCTGGTAGCCTTAATAATGGTGGCTCTCAATCTTGGAGTTGGCAATCGGGTGGCGAACAACCTTCCGGCAGCATTAGCGTACAGGGTCAAGGCTCCAATGGTGGTGCCAGTGGTTCCGGTATGATTGATGCTGGTTTCGATGGATCTGGTGGTGCTAACTGGGCTATTGAAGGTGGTAATGGCGGCAATTGGGAGACCAATCATAACATCAATATCGATGTTAATGGAGGCTCTGGCGGATCTGGTACATGGACAACAGACCTTAATGGCAATGCTGGTGGCGGTTCCATCAATGTAAATGGTGGTGTTCAAATTGACCCCGGTTTTAATGGAGGTGGCTCCCTTAACATTGGTGGTTTGGCTGGTGGTCTGGCCCATGGTGCTGGTGGTGTTATCAATGGCGCTGCTGGTGGTTTAGCTGGTGGCCTTGCCCAAGGCGCTGGTGGTATTATTGGTGGTGGCGCCCAGGCTCTTGGTGGCATGGCTGGTGGTCTTGCCCAAGGTGCTGGTGGTATTATCAGCGGTGGCGCCCAGGCTCTTGGTGGTATGGCCGGTGGTCTTGCCCAAGGTGCTGGTGGTATTATCAACGGAGCTGGCCAAGCTGCTGGTGCAATTATCGATGGTGCTGCCAATGCTGCTGGCAATATTGTTGGCGGTGCTGCTAACGTTGCTGGTGGTTTGGCTGGTGGTCTTGCCCAAGGCGCTGGTGGTATTATCAGCGGTGGCGCTCAGGCTCTTGGTGGTTTGGCTGGTGGTCTTGCCCAAGGTGCTGGTGGTATTGCTGGAGGTCTTGCCCAAGGTGCTGGTGGTATTCTCAATGGAGCTGCTAATGCTGCTGGTAATATCGTTGGAGGTGCTGCTAACATTGCTGGTGGTTTGACTGGTGGTGCTGCCAACGTTGCTGGTGGTATTATTGGCGGCGGCGCTCAAGCTCTTGGTGGTATTGCTGGTGGTCTTGCTCAAGGTGCTGGTGGTATTCTTGATGGTGCTGCTCATGCTGCTGGTAATATTGTCGGTGGTGCTGCTAACGTTGCTGGTGGTTTGGCCGGTGGCCTTGCTCAAGGTGCCGGAGGTATTATCGGCGGTGGTGCCCAAGCTCTTGGTGGTTTGGCTGGTGGTCTTGCCCAAGGTGCTGGTGGTATTCTTGATGGAGCTGCTCATGCTGCTGGTCATATTGTCAGCGGTGCTGCTAACGTTGCTGGTGGTTTGGCCGGTGGTCTTGCTCAAGGTGCAGGAGGTATTATCGGCGGTGGTGCCCAAGCTCTTGGTGGTTTGGCTGGTGGTCTTGCCCAAGGTGCTGGTGGTATTCTTGATGGAGCTGCTCATGCTGCTGGTCATATTGTCGGCGGTGGCGCCCAAGCTCTGGGTGGTTTGGCTGGTGGTCTTGCTCAAGGTGCAGGAGGTATTATCAGCGGTGGCGCCCAAGCTCTTGGTGGTTTGGCTGGTGGTCTTGCTCAAGGCGCTGGTGGTATTATCGGAGGTGGTGCCCAGGCTCTTGGAGGTCTAACTGGAGGTCTAAATGGAGGTGTTAACGTAGGAGTTGGCGGAGATACTACCATAACCACCATACATCAAAATGGTATGGGCGGTAATATTGGTGGCGGTTTGAACATTGACATTAACGGTTCCGGTGGTGGTATCGGCATGGGTGGAGGCATGAACGTTGGCCTTGGTGGTACCGGTGGCATGAACGTTGGCCTAGTTGGTTCCGGTGGCATGAACGTTGGCCTTGGCGGCTCTGGTGGCATGAACGTTGGTCACACCGTTGTCACTGGCACCGGAGGCGGTCTAGGTGGCGGCCTTGGCGGCGTTGTTGGTGGTCTGGCCAATGCCGCATCCGGTCTTGTTAATGGCGTTGCCACCGCTGCTGGTGGTATTCTTGGAGGAGCGGCCAACGCAGTTGGTGGACTTCTTGGTGGAGCAACCTCAGCCTTAACAGGAGGTAGTTCTGGTGGCGGTCTTCTTGGCGGCATTCTTGGTGGTGGTGGTGGCTCCACTACTCATTACCAACAACGCCCCGGTCTATTTGATAATCTGCTTGGTTAATTCTCACAAAAAAAAAAAAAATTGTTTTTAATTCTAGTAAATGTTGTCTTATTTAAATTGTATTTCGAAATTAAAATCCTGTATTAAATAAATAGAGCAATAGATATACCATTTTTTTTTTTATTAATTTTGTGTCACATTTGAATGGGTGAAGCTGCAAAAGATGATAAAATTTGCATTGCTACCATGATGCAGGGCTTGTTCTACTACCATTATGAACCCTGTGGTCATGGGCAATCATAGTATATCGCTTCGGTCAATCATTATTGGTATTTGAATCACCGCATATCAAAAGCTCTTTTACAACTCTTTGTCTATATGGCAGATATCTTCATTCAGGTGGGATTGGTTGGACTGACAAACAGCTGGCATATGTCCCAAACAGCTGGACACATGCAGCCCACACTTCCCAGTCCAAAGGAGGGTATAACCCCACCTTGGGGTTTTCTTTTTGTTCTCTCCACAGGGCTTTGCTTTATGTCTAAATTTAAAAAGCCATAGAAATATTTTGAAATATAGCGGTTCACAATGGGTTAAAGAGTTCACAACCTGATATGTGGCATATGATACTAAAATAGGAGAGCGGTCTTAATGCACTGAAACTCCCTATTTTCATTTTTCAGAGACTGTAGAGAGATTTGAACAGAAAGACGGACAGAGGAACAGACATGGCTAGATCGTCTTAGAATTTAACAATGCACAGTGGTCTAAAAGTTGAAAAATTTGGTCCCCAACTTTTTCTTATAGGAGGGCATACAATTTCATTGAAATGTTGTTGATGGCTCATATCTTTAATACAGCGTCAGACAGAGGGTGTTTTAGTTGGACGCTTTCGATTTTAAAGTTATTTTTGTATGCTTTTGAAAAGAAACAAATTTAGACAAAATTATGTTGAAAATCCCTTCATATTTTTCTCTTTCACTCCCCTAAAATTCTATTTCTCATAGTCAAGCCAAGATAGCTTAGGCGTGGTATTTAATTTAGTTTTTTTTTAAATTTACTTAAAGAACATTTCCATTCTATTCATTGATAAATATTTGCCACAAAAACAAAACCTAAATAGGAAATAGAGTTTTTTTTAAGAAATACGTGCGAAAGGGGGCCGAATATTTGTTTCCAAGTTCCAAGTTGTGTTTTGCTGCTTTCGTCATCCCAAGAAATTGTTTGGGAACTTGTATGGCCCGGCAGTGACACTATAAATATGGGGCCACTATTCTAGGCCATTATCATTATTTTGGCCGATATCGTCCAGAATAAAACACAACGATGAAAATCTTTCTCAGCGGAGCTTTGGCCATTATGGTTGCCATAATGGGCCAACTGCCAAGGAGCCAAGCCTCAATAATGCTGCCCAAAGGTGAGTGAGATTAGGTATGAACTCCCAAGAAGCTATGCATCAACATAATGTTTCAAAAATTCCAGACGGAAGCATGTCTTGGAGCAGCTCCAGTGCAAGCATTCCAACTAGCATGACATGGGAGAGCAAAACTTCTGGCCCAATCGAAGGATCCCAATCGTTTAGCTGGTCTAGTAGTAGTTCCGGATCGGATATCCAGGGAGGTGGTGGTGCCAGTGGTTCCGGCAATATGATGATTGATGCTGGCTTCGATGGCAGCAATGGCCTAAACTGGCAATCCGGGGGTTCTTCTAGCAGCGGCAGTGGTACAGGATCTTTTTCATGGCAGACCAGTAGTAGCAGTGATTCTCATAATGGTGGTACCATTAACATTAGCGGTGGTTCTGTACAGAGTGGAGGCTCACTCAATGGTGCCGCTACTGGATCTGGTGAGGTGAGCAATAATGGTGAATCCACTTCCATCAACATCCAGGGTGGTGGTGCCGGTGGATCCGGCAATGTTGAGTTTGATGCTGGTTTTGATGGCAGCCATGGCTTGAATTGGGAACTTAGCCATAATGCTAATGTAAATCTGGGCTCTGGCATTGGTGGATCTGGCAACATTCAGATTGATGCTGGTTTTGATGGCAGCAATGGCTTGAACTGGCAAACCGGTTTCAATGGCGCTAACGGTCACAACTGGGAAGTTAATCATGATATCGACCTCAATATCAACGGTGGTCTTGCTCACGGTGCTGGTGGTATTATCAGTGGTGGTGCTCAAGCTCTTGGCGGTTTGGCTGGAGGTCTTGCCCAAGGTGCTGGTGGCATTGTAAGTGGTGGAGCTCAGGCTCTTGGTGGTTTAGCTGGAGGTCTCGCTCAAGCTGCTGGTGGTATTCTCAGTGGAGCTGCTCATGCTGCTGGCAATATTGTCGGAGGTGCTGCTAATGTTGCTGGTGGTTTGGCTGGAGGTGCTGCTAATGCTGCTGGCGGTATTATCGGCGGTGGGGCCCAGGCTCTTGGTGGTTTGGCTGGAGGTATCGCCCTAGGTGCTGGTGGTATTGCCGGAGGTCTTGCCCAAGGTGCTGGTGGTATTCTCGATGGAGCTGCTCATGCTGCTGGCAATATTGTCGGTGGTGCCGCTAACATTGCTGGTGGTTTGGCTGGAGGTGCTGCTAATGCTGCTGGCGGTATTATCGGCGGTGGGGCCCAGGCTCTTGGTGGTTTGGCTGGAGGTATCGCCCAAGGTGCTGGTGGTATTCTTGATGGAGCTGCTCATGCTGCTGGCAATATTGTCGGAGGTGCTGCTAATGTTGCTGGTGGTTTGGCTGGTGGTCTTGCCCAAGGTGCTGGTGGTATTATCGGCGGTGGTGCCCATGCTCTCGGCGGTTTGGCTGGAGGTATTGCCCAAGGTGCTGGTGGTATTCTCAGTGGAGCTGCTCATGCTGCTGGAAATATTGTCGGTGGTGCTGCTAACATTGCTGGTGGTTTGGCTGGAGGTGCTGCTAATGCTGCTGGCGGTATTATCGGCGGTGGGGCCCAGGCTCTTGGTGGTTTGGCTGGAGGTATCGCCCAAGGTGCTGGTGGTATTGCCGGAGGTCTTGCCCAAGGTGCTGGTGGTATTCTCGATGGAGCTGCTCATGCTGCTGGCAATATTGTCGGTGGTGCCGCTAACATTGCTGGTGGTTTGGCTGGAGGTGCTGCTAATGCTGCTGGCGGTATTATCGGCGGTGGGGCCCAGGCTCTTGGTGGTTTGGCTGGAGGTATCGCCCAAGGTGCTGGTGGTATTGCCGGAGGTCTTGCCCAAGGTGCTGGTGGTATTCTCGATGGAGCTGCTCATGCTGCTGGTAATATTGTCGGTGGAGCCGCTAACATTGCTGGTGGTTTGGCTGGAGGTGCTGCTAACGTTGCTGGTGGTATTATTGGCGGTGGCGCCCAGGCTCTTGGTGGTTTGGCTGGAGGTATCGCCCAAGGTGCTGGTGGTATTCTTGATGGAGCTGCTCATGCTGCTGGTAATATTGTCGGTGGTGCTGCTAACATTGCTGGTAGTTTGGCTGGAGGTGCTGCTAATGCTGCTGGTGGTATTATCGGCGGTGGGGCCCAGGCTCTTGGTGGTTTGGCTGGAGGTATCGCCCAAGGTGCTGGTGGTGTTGCCGAAGGTCTTGCCCAAGGTGCTGGTGGTATTCTGAGTGGAGCTGCTCATGCTGCTGGAAATATTGTCGGTGGTGCTGCTAACATTGCTGGTGGTTTGGCTGGAGGTGCTGCTAACGTTGCTGGTAGTTTGACCGGTGGTCTTGCTCAAGGTGCAGGAGGTATTATTGGCGGTGGCGCCCAAGCTCTTGGTGGTATTGCCGGAGGTCTTGCCCAAGGTGCAGGTGGTATACTCGATGGAGCTGCTCATGCTGCTGGTAATATTGTCGGCGGTGGCGCCCAAGCTCTTGGTGGTTTGGCTGGTGGTCTTGCTCAAGGTGCAGGAGGTATTATCGGCGGTGGTGCCCATGCTCTTGGTGGTATTGCAGGAGGTCTTGCCCAAGGTGCTGGTGGTATTCTCGATGGTGCTGCTCATGCTGCTGGTAATATTGTCGGTGGTGCTGCTAACATTGCTGGTGGTTTGGCTGGAGGTGCTGCCAACGTTGCTGGTGGTTTGGCCGGTGGTCTTGCTCAAGGTGCAGGAGGTATTATCGGCGGTGGCGCCCAAGCTCTTGGCGGTATTGCAGGAGGTCTTGCCCAAGGTGCTGGTGGTATACTCGATGGAGCGGCTCATGCTGCTGGTAATATTGTCGGCGGTGGCGCGCAAGCTCTTGGAGGTTTGGCTGGTGGTCTTGCTCAAGGTGCAGGAGGTATTATCGGCGGTGGTGCCCAAGCTCTTGGTGGTATTGCCGGAGGTCTTGCCCAAGGTGCTGGTGGTATTCTCGATGGAGCTGCTCATGCTGCTGGTAATATTGTCGGCGGAGGCGCCCAAGCTCTTGGTGGTTTGGCTGGTGGTCTTGCTCAAGGTGCAGGAGGTATTATCAGCGGTGGCGCCCAAGCTCTTGGTGGTATTGCCGGTGGTCTTGCCCAAGGTGCTGGTGGTGTTCTAAGTGGAGCTGCTCATGCTGCTGGTAATATTGTCGGTGGGGCCGCTAACATTGCCGGTGGTTTGGCTGGAGGTGCTGCTAATGCTGCTGGTGGTATTATCGGCGGTGGCGCCCAGGCTCTTGGTGGTTTGGCTGGAGGTATCGCCCAAGGTGCTGGTGGTATTGCCGGAGGTCTTGCCCAAGGTGCTGGTGGTATTCTCAGTGGAGCTGCTCATGCTGCTGGTAATATCGTCGGAGGTGCTGCTCAAGCTGCTGGTGGTTTGGCTGGAGGTATCGCCCATGGAGCTGCCGATGTAATCAATGGTGCTGGCTCTGTTCTCCATGGTGGAAATCTTAATGGAAATATTGATATAAATATTGAAGGAGGCATGGGCGGTAATATTGGTGGTGACATTAATGTTGGTCTTGGTGGTTCCGGTGGTCTGAACGTTGGCCTTGGTGGTTCCGGTAGTGTGAATCTTGGCCACACCGTTGGAGTTGGCGGTTCTGGTGGTTTGAACATTGGTCATACCGTTGTCACTACTACTGGCAGCGGGCTAGGTGGAGGCCTTGGCGGCCTTGGCGGCATTGTTAGTGGTCTTACCAATGCCGCTACAGGACTTGTTAATGGCGTTACCACCGCTGCTGGTGGTATTCTTGGTGGTGCCGCCAATGCAGTTGGTGGACTTATTCATGGAGCTACCACAGCCCTAACAGGAGGTAGTTCTGGTGGCGGTCTTCTTGGCGGCCTACTTGGTGGTCGCTCCGTTACTCATCAACAAAGCTCTGGACTTTTGGGTGGTTTGTTTGGTTAATTATGAATACGAAATTAGACTTCTTTGTTAGTTTAGTAAAAGTTTTCTTAATTTAAAGTTATTTTCAAGAAAGTTTTGTAATAAATAAGTAAAAAAAAATAATAATAAAGCATTACAAACAGGACAGTGATATTATTAACTGCAATTATTTTAAAAAACGTGTAGTCCCTATAAAAGCTAAAGTCTTCAAAACTGGAAATCATGAGGTGAAGCCTAGTACAGACACGATTTTTGTCAGCAGGTCATGTAGGCAAGTTATGTTCTATGGCACGATTTCCTTGGAGATTCATCTGCCAATTTTAGGAGCACAAATGTTAAATTTTTATACCCTCCGCCATAGGATGGGGGTATACTTATTTCGTGATTTCATTTGTAACACCTCGAAATGGGCGTCTAAGACCCCATTAAGTATAAATATTCTTGGACGTCATGACATTTTAGGTCGATCTAGCCATGTCCGTCCGTCTGTATGTCGAAAGCACACTAACTTTCACAGGAGCAAAGTTAAGTACTTGAAATTTTGCGCAAATACCTTTCATTAGTGTAGATCGGTTGGGATTGTAAATGGGCCAAATCGGTCCATGTTTTGATATATCTGCCATATAAACCGATCTTGCATCTTGACTTCTTGAGTTTCTAGAAAGCGCAATTTTTATCCGATTTGATTGAAATTTTGTCCGTGGTGCTTTGGTGTCACTACCAACTTTGGTATGACTTCGAATTATTGTGCGAAGTATGACCTAAATCAGTCCGTATACTGATATAGCCGCCATAAAAACCGATCTACCGATTGAACTTCTTTCCAAAGAGGTGTCGCATTATTTGGCACGCCGTTCGGACTCGGATATAAAAAGGAGGCCCCTTATCATTGACTTTAATCTTGAATCGGACCGCACTCATTGGTATGTGAGAAGTTTACCCCGGTTCCTTAGCGGAATGTTAATGGCCAAAATTTGCAAATGTTTATCGTTTGGACTTCTTAGGCTTCTATAGGGCGCAATTCTTATAAAATCTGGTTGAAATTTTGCATATGTCGTTTTGGTATGACTTCTAACAACTGTTCCAAGTATGTTCTAAATCACCTGATAACCTGATATGGCTGCCATAGAATCAGATCACCCAATTTTAGTTTCTGAGCCTCTAAAGGTCGCAATTATTATTCCACTTGCCAGAAATTTTGGAGGTGGTATTTTTCTCTGACTTCTAACAGTCGTGATAAGTACGGTCCATATCGGCCAATATCATGATATAGCTTTTATATATATGAAAAAGTCATTCAAAGAACATGACAAATGCGATTCATGGTGGAGTAAAATACGATTCGGCCCGATCGAACTTAGCACGCTTTTAATTGTGATTTGGTCCCCATCTCATGATTTTCTTTCTGGAAGAAACGATTTGGTGCTTTTTTTATACCCTCCACCACAGGATGGGGGGTCCCCCTCTCTGTCTTAAGCACGCTAACTTTCGAAGGGGTAAAGCTAGACGCTTGAAATTTTCCACAAATACTTTTTATTAGTGTAGGTCGGGCCGAATCGGTTCATGTTTTGACATAGCTGCCATATAAACCGCCTCTAGAGGGCGCAATTCTCATCCGATTTGGCAGGGTGTTTTGCATGAGGTGTTTTGTTATGACTTCCAACAACTGCGCTTAGTATGGCACAAATCGATACATAACCTGGTATAGCTGCCATATAAACCGATCTGGGATCTTGATTTCTTGAACCTCTAGAGGGCGCAATTCTCATCCGATTTGGCAGAAATTTTATACAACGGCTTCTCTCTTGACCTTTAACAGGCGTGTTTAATTTGGTCTGAATCGATCAATGGCTTGATACAGCTCCCATATAAACCAATCTCCCGATTTTGCTTCTTGAGCCCCTACAAGGCACAATTCTTATCCGAATGGACCGAAATATTACACAATGACTTTTACAATGTTCAGCATTCAATTCACTTATGGTCCTAATCGGATTATAACTTCATATAGCTCCAATAGCATAACAGTTCTTATTCATTGTTTTTTGTTTGCCTGAAAAGAGATACCGCGCAAAGAACTCGACAAATGCGATCCTTGGTGGAGGGTATATAAGATTCGGCCCGGCCGAACTTAGCACGCTCTTACTTGTTTATCCTTCTGTATCACTAGGTTTGATCCAATTTTTGGGTATCTCCCGTATATGGACCAATTTACATATATTATTTGTTAAGGGCAGTATGAGTTCATTTTTCAATGGATCTCGACAAAAATATTTTGCACAGGAAGTTATTGTATTGTGTACTAACACATAGGTCTTGTAACATCAGTATCCATAGTAGGTTCGAGCCATATAGCTATTCTATAGACTTTGTTAATATTAAAATTTTTTCTCATTTCAGGCAAGTACTCGTAACAATTTATCATCAAAGCTTTATTCTTATAAGTAAATATAAAAAATTAAATAATTTTTAAAATCAATGCTACATAGTTTATATTCCAATCCGAAAGAAGAACCGAGACCTAAAAGTGGAATCCCTTATCCAAACTTCGGGTTTAGTGCAATTTCATTAAACATTAAACACCACACAGAGGCTCAAAAAAAAAAAGTAAAAACCTATTAAGTTCGGTCGTGCCGAACTTTGGATACCCACCACCTCGGGCATGTACGTAAACCACCTTTAGTCATAATCCGGTCAAAAATGCATAATTTATGCACCCATAGCAACTATATCGAAATATGTTCCAAATTCGTCACGGACATTGAGTGGTCTAATAAATACAAGTCCTATACAATTTTGTAGGACAAAATAATGCTCATTTTGGCAGCTATCTCCACATATAAATCAATCTTAACCATTTAGGACGCGGATGTCGAAAAGTCTAAGATAAGTCACTGTTTCAAATTTCAAAGGAATCGGATAATAAATGCGTCTTTTTTAGATCGCTCTACATGGCAAAATGCAAATTTTTTGCTCATGAACATTCCACTAAGGAACAGGGCAAACTTCTCACATATCAATGAGTGCAGTCCGATTCAAGTTTAAAGCTCAATGATAAGGGGCCTCATTTTTATAGCCGAGTCCGAACGGCGTGCCGCAGTGCGACACCTCTTTCGAGAGAAGTTTTACATGGCATAGTACCTCACAAATGTTGCCAACATTAGCAGGGGAAAACCACCGTTTAAAATTTTTTCTGATGGTCTCGCCAGGATTCGAACCCAGGCGTTCAGCGTCATAGGCGGACATACTAACCTCTGCGCTACGGTGGCCTCCATGGCAGCTATATCCAAATCTAGACCAATCTAATCCAAAATAAAAAAATTATGTCGAAGGGCTTAACACAACTCTTTGTTACAAATTTCAGAGAAGTCGGACAATAAATGTGCCATTTATGGACTATATCCACACCTAGACCGCTCTGAACAAAATTGAAAAGAAATGTCAAAGGGCCCTACACAACTTGGCTCAAGACCTAAAATCGAGAGATCGGTCTATATAGCGGCTATATCCAAATGTGGACCAATCTAGGCCAAATTTAAGTAGGATGTCGATGGGCCTAACACAACTTACTGTCCCAAAATTTTGGCAAAATCGGACACAATCCACTGTCCTAAATATCGGCAAAATTGGACAATAAATGCTCCTTTCATAGGCCCAATACCATAAATCGTCAGATCGGTATATATGGCAGCTATATCCACACCTGGACCGATCTGAACAAAACTGAAAAAATAAGTCGAAGGGCCTAACACAATCCACTGTCCCAAATATCGGCAAAATTGGACAATAAATGCTCCTTTTATAGGCCCAAGACCTCAAATCGAGCGATCGGTCTATATGTCAGCTATATCCAAATCTTGACCGATCGGGGCCAAGTTGAAGAAGGATATCGTGAGGCCTAACACAACTCACTGTTTCAACTTGTAGCGAAATCGGAAAATAAATGTGGCTTTTATGGGCCTAAGACCTCAAATCATCGGTCTATGAAGGCTATATTACGATATAGTCCGATATAATCCATCTTCCAACTTAACCTGCCTATTAACAAAAAAAGAATCTGTAAAAACTTTCAGTTCAATATCTCTATTTTTTAAGACTGTAGCATGATTTCAGCAGAAGGACAGACGGACGGACACGGCTAGATCGTCTTAAATTTTTACAACAATCAAAATTGCAAATTTTGCCCATGAACATTCCACTAAGGGGCAAACTTCTCACATATCAATGAGTGCTGCAGTCCGATTCAAGTTTAAGCTCAATGATAAGGGGCCTCCTTTTTATAGCCGAATCCGAACGGCGTGCCGCAGTGCGATACCTCTTTGGAGAGAAGTTTTACATGGCATAGTACCTCACAAATGTTGCCAGCATTAGGAGGGGAAAACCACCGCTGAAATTTTTTCTGATAGTCTCGCCAGGATTCGAACCCAGGCGTTCAGTGTCATAGGCGGACTTGCTAACCTCTGCGCTACGGTGGCCTCCTAATTCTGTTTCCTTTCCACACTGTTTCCTTAACATCTCGAAATATTGATCTGCGTCCCCATAGTATATATTGTATATACTGTGGATTGTCTTGACATTCTGAGCCGATCTTGCCATGTCCTTCCGTCCGATCATATCGGTTCGGATTTGCATATAGTCCCCATATAAACTGATCCCTGAATTTGACGTCTTGAACCACTAGGAGACTCAATTTTCATTCGATTTGACTGAAATTTACCATGCTCAGTATCATCCAAATTGGTCTATTAACACATATAGCCCTTAGAAGTACTTGGCTGAAATTTGGCCCAAAAACCTATCTTATGACTTACAATATCAGTGCCAAGTTTTATCCGAATAGGTAAATATGATGACATAGGCCTTGTAAGTACCGATATCCCCATATGACTTCTTGAGACCAAAAGAATTCAAATACAAACTCAGTTAATAAGAGTACATTTTTAGAGGAATCCGTGGTGATGGGTAACCAAGATTCGGCTCGGCCGAACTTAGAACACCTTTACTACTTATACCCACCACCCTAGGATAGGGGATATATTCTTTTAGTCATTCCGCTAGCAACACATCGAAAAATCGATTTCCGACCCTACAAAGTATATATATTTCGGATCGTCTTAAAATTCTAAGACGATTTAACGATGTCCGTGGGTCTATCCGTCTGTCCGTCCGTCGGTTGTAATCACTCTACAGCCTTCAAAAATTAAGATATTCAGCTGACATTTGGCACAGATACGTCTTTTTTGGATATAGCTGTCATATAGATCGATCTGCCGATAAAGGGTCTAAAGCCCATAAAAGCTTTATTTTTTAACCGATTTCGCTGAAATTTAAAACAGTGGGTTATTTTAAGCCTCCCGACATCTGACCGGAGTATGGTTCAGATCGAACTATATTTAGATATAGCTGCTATATAGACCGATCTCCCGATAAAGGGTCTGAAGCCTGTAAAGGCTTTATTTTTTAACCGATGTCACTGAAATTTGAAACAGTGAGTAGTTTCAAGCCTCTTAACTTTGAACTTAAATATGGTTCAGATCGGACAATATTTAGATATAGCTGCCATATAGACCAATCTGCCGAAAAAGGGTCTGAAGCCCATAAAAGCTTTAATTTTTAAACGATTTCGCTGAAATTTGAAACAGTGATTAGTTTTAGGCCTACCAACATCGGACCCAAATATGGTTCCGATCGGACTATATTTAGATATAGCTGCCATATAGGTCGATCTGCCGATAAAGGGTCTGAAGCCCATAAAAGGATTATTTTTTATCCAATTTCACTGAAATTTGAAACAATGGGTAGTTTTAGGTATCCCGACATCCGTTCCAAATATGGCTTGGATCGGACAACATTTTGATATAGCTGCCATATAGACCCATCTGCCGATAAAGGGTCTGAAGCCCATAAAGCATTATTATTTATCCAATTTCACTGAAATTTGAAGCACTGAGTAGTTTTAGGCCACCCGCCATCCGACCCAAATATGGTAAAAATAGGACTATATTTAGATATAGCTGTCATAGAGACCGATTTGTCGGTTAAAGGTCTGAAGCTCAAAAAGGCTTTATTTTTTAACCGATTTCAATGAAATTTGATATACAAAATTCAACACTGACTTATATTTATAAAACCACTCCATATTCATGCCGAATTTGGGTCCATAACTTAGCCAATTTTCATCGGATTGTGACAAAAGAGGGTATATATGTAAATCCGAGGTGGTGGGTATCCAAACTTCGGCCCGGCGGAACTAAATGTCTTTTTACTTGTTACTTTTGGCCAAAAAATGGGTCACTGGAACCATAGTGGATTAGTTCGATTTGGACCATGCTCTTTATGGAATTCGATATGTCTATGATAACTTACTGGTAAAGATTTTTGATTTTTATTCAAATCGGTTGGCACAGGGATATTTCATAGGCTTAGAACTTTATATGGCGAGATCGGCTTATATGGCACCTTTACCAACTAATGGATTTGAAACTGAAGAAGAATTTTCGAAGTCATAGAAAAACACCACGTGCAAAATTTTCGCCAAATTGAGTAATCATAGGGCCCTCTAGAGGCTCCAAAATGGGAGCTACATCAAGTTATAGACGGATTTGGACCCGATTAGACACCATTGTGTGAAATCGTAATTTCAGCCACATCGGATAATAATTGCGCCCTCTTAAGTCTCAACAAGCCAAATATGGAGATCCGTTTTTTTATGGGAGCTACATCAAAACTTGAACCGTTTTGCCCTATTTACAATCCCAACTGATCTACACTGATAAGAAGTATTTGTACAAAACTCTCCTTGCCTTACTCTACTTTTCCGAAAGTTAGCAGATGGACCACTGGACGGACATGGCTATCACGACTTGGAATTTCAAGACGATCAAAATTATATATACTTTGTAGGATCTCGGATCAATATTTCAATGAGTTACAAACGAAATAACGAAATTAGTTCGCCCCCATCCTATGGTGAAAAGTAGGATAAGTTAAGTTCGAATTTTTTAGACCTTTAACCATGCCATGCCAAGAGTTATGCTTCCAGCAATATAGCTCTTTGTAGAAAGAAGTCAAAACTGAAATCAGTGTAGTTTTCACAGGGAAATCTTATGACTGGCCTATGTAGGTGACTCAGAAGTCAAATCAGAAGATGGTTTAATAAGGGAGGTATTTGTTTATGGAAGGATTTCGACCAATTTCGCAGTCAAGGCAGAACATCGCAACAAATTCCAAATTTTAGATAAATTGGCTACTAACCGGAGGCTTTTAAATACTTAAGTAGACAATTTGAGACATTTGGTTGATATTGGCAGCTTTATATGAAGATGAAGTCAATTTTGGCTAATTTACAATTGCAAATAAAATAGGTGTAAAGTAAGGTCAGGTGAGATTTAAACATTTTTAAGTCCATTGTGATACCACAGTAGCGAAACCCTAGGTCTTTGTTGGATATCGAGAACCCACAACCCCCCAACTTGTAATCCAAGCACTCTACCATCTCCCCTAGCCTTACTCCTTTAAAAGGTGTGGGTTTTCATTAGACCGAAAAAATTTGAATATCAAGACTCTCAACCATTCATGTACTTCTTCAGTGTCTTTAATCACTTTATGAATTAATTACAGGCAAAGGAACCAAGTTATCATATCCCTCATTCTATGGTGGAAGGTTATAACAAACAATCGAACAGTTAAAACAAAATTTTAAAAACAAAACAACACTTCTGTCGTTTGTATGCAAAGCTTAAACATGTTTTGCAAAAAAAAATTGTTTTCCGCTCCCTTTTGAAAAGATTTCCAATGGAGAATGAAAGAAAGACCTAATTGAATAGAACATATGTCAGACATTTGCTAAACAAAAACCCCACAAATAGATCTTTAAAGCCAAAAAGCAAAAACCAACAGTTTGGCCACTTGTTAGTAGCTTAGAGTTAGCCTTTGGCAAATAATCGAGTTGAGTTTTCTAAAATTTTCCATAAGGTTTATTGAAATGAGCTAAAATGCCAAAGAACTTAACTACGCTTTTTTTATACCCACCATATATATTCCTAATCAGCGTAAAACTCCAAGACGATCTAGCCATTTCCGTCCGTCTGTCTGTTGAAATCATGCTACAGTCTTTAACAAGTAAAAAGGCCGGACCGAACTTTGGATACCCACCACCTCGGGTATATACGTGATCCACCTTTCGTCAAAATCCGGGGAAAATGCATACCTTATGCCCCAAAGCAGCTATATCGAAATAGATTGCGATTTGGACCAAATACATGGGCCCAAATCCTTACATCGAGAGATCGGTCTATATGGCAGCTATATGCAAATCTTGATCGATCTAGGTCAAAATGCAGAAACATGACGACGGGCTTAACTTAACTGACTGTTCCAAATTTCGGCGACATCAGACAATAAATGCGCCCTTTATGGGCCCAAAACCTTAAATCGAGAGATCGGTCTATATGGCAGCTATATTCAAATCTGGACCGATCTGGGCCAAATTGAAGAATAATATCGAAGGTCCTAACACAACTCACTGTCCCAAATTTCGGCGACATCGGACAATAAATCCGCCATTTATGTGCCCAAAGCCTTAAATCGAGAGATCGGTCTTTATGGCAGCTATATTTAAATCTGGACCGAACTAGGCCAAATTGAAGAAAAATACCAAAGGGCAAAATCGGACAATAAATGCGCTTTTTATGGGCCACAGACCTTAAGTCGAGAAATTGGTCTATATGGCAGCTATATCCAAATCTGGACCGATCAGGGCAACATTGAAAAAAGATGTCGAGTAGCCTAACGCAACTTACTATCCCTGACTCCAACAAAATCGGATAATAAATGTGGCTTTTATAGGCAACACCCTAAATCGGCGGATCGGTCTATATTGCAGCTATATCCAAATATGGACCGATCTGGGCCAAATTGAAGAAGGATGTCGACGGGCCTAACAAAACTCACTGTCCCAAAATTTTGGCAAAATCGGACAATAAATGCGCCTTTTATGGGCGCAAGACCATAAATCGCGAGATCGGTCTATATGGCAGCTGTATCCAAATCTGGACCGACCTAACACAACTCCATATACTGCACGGATGTTAGAAGATGGGGTATATCGGACTTTATCTTATTGTAGCCCCCATATAGACCGATCAGCCGTTTGAATGTCTTAGGGCCATTAAAACCTTATTTTTTACCCGTTTGAACAACGAATTGTTATTAGGCCTTCGACATACACGCCCAATATTATCCAGATCTATCTGTATTTGTATTTAGCTGTCATATATACCCATTTCCCGATTTTAGGTCTGGGGTCCATGAAAGATGCATTTGTTACCTAAATTAGCTGAAATTGAGCTTAGTGCTTTAAGTTAGGCTATTTGACATCCTTACCCAACATGTTCTTGATCAGACTACATTTGACAGAGACCTTTTTCCAACAGTCTGACCATAAGATGGTCCTACAGACTAAGATCCCAGCGATAATGGATGGATGGCAATAACAACCAGAACGGTAAGGTCACGAACAGTCTTGTAGTAAGGACATAAACGCTGTATTGTTTAGGTGCCGATGATACAAAGCGAAGTAGGGGGAATAAAAGATCACACGATTTGGCCGTAAAGGCCAGAGAGTTGCTATCAATAAACTTGGTTAACGCGAAGCCTTTCTGGGCGACACAATCCAAGTTAAGGGCTTAGGAGATGAATGCGCATGTAAAATTTTTGCAAATTTTGGCCATGAAAATTCCATTAAGGAACAGGGGCAAACCTCTCATGTATCAATGAGTTCAAATGCAAATTTTCCTATGAACACTAAGGAACTTGGACAATCTTATCACTGAATGCTGCCCGATTGAAATTTTTAAGCTCAATGCTAAGCGGCCTCCTTTTTATAGCCGAGTCTGAACGGCGTGCCCCAGTGCGACACTTCTTTGGGTGAAGTTTTAACATGGCATAGTACCTTACAAATATCGCCAGCACTAGCTGAAAAATTTGTTTTTATGTTCTCGCCAGGATTCGAACCCAGGCTTCCAGCGTCATAGGCGGACATGCTAACCTCTGCGCTACGGTGGCCTCAATGAGTGCAGTCCAATTCAATTTTAATCTCAAAGAGAAGGGGCCTCCTTTTTAAAGCCGAGTCCGAACGACGAGCTGTAATGCCACACCTCTATGGAGAGGCATAGTACCTCACAAATTTTGCCAGCATTTGGAGGCGAAAACCACCTCTAGAAATTTTTTTCTAATGATCTTACCAGGATTCGAACCCAGGCGTTTAGCGTCAAAGGCGGACATGCTACTCTAAGATGGCCTCCTGATGAACTTGCATGCAACACTATGGAACTTCGAAACTGTCGGTAACATGACGAAAATTCTATGGCGAGATCTGAATCGTGAGAAGACGAGGCTATTTCAGAAAGGAAGTAAAAGGGAGATCTGTATTGCTTTCGGTATCATAACGGGACACATAAGACTACGAGCTGGCTAAGGTGTATGTCTATAAAGGCATAAGGCGGATTAATACTCGTATAGGCAGTCGCTTTTCAAACTTTTTTTTTATCCACCATCATAGGATGGGGTTATACTAATCTAGTCATTCCGTTTGTAACGTCTGAAAAAATATTTGTCTAAGACCACATAGAGTATTTATATTCTTGATCATCTCGATGCTTGATCGCCATGTCCGTCCGTCCGTCTGTCGACATCACGATAGCGGTCTAGGGCTTGAAATTTTGCACAGATACTTAATATTGATATAGGTCGTTTGGGATTACAAATGGACCATATCGGTTTAGATTTAGATATAGCTGCCATATAAACCGATCTTCCGATTTGACTTCTTGAGTCCTTACAAGCCATAATTTTTGACCTATTTAGCTGAAATTTTGCACATAGTGTTCTGTTATGACTTTCAACCACTGTGCCAACTACGGTTCAAGTCGGTCTTTAACCTGATATAGCCCACATATAAACCGATCTCCCGATTTAACTTCTTGAGCCCTTACAAGCCGCAATTGTTGCCCGATTGGACTGAAATTTTGCACATAGTGTTCTGTTATGACTTTTTATCACTGTGTCAAGTACGGTCCAAATCGGTCTTAAACCTGATATAGCTCATATACACACCGATCTCACGATTTGACTTCTTGAGTCCTTACAAGCCGTAATTTTTGTCCGATTTGGCTGAAATTTTACATGCGGTGTTCTGTTATGACTTATAACCACTGTTTCAACTACGGCTCAAATCGGTCTATAACCTGATATTGCCCCCATATAAACCGAGCTCCCGATTTGACTTCTTGAGTCCTTATAAGCCGGAATTTCTGTCCGATTGGGCGGAAATATTGCTTGTAGTGTTCTGTTATTACTTTTAATCACTGTGCCAAGTACGTTCCAAATCGGTCTATAACCTAATATAGCCCCCATATGAACCAATTTCCCTATTTGACTTCTTGAGTTCTTACAGGCCGAAATTTTTTTGGATTTGGCTGAAATTTTGCATGCGGTGTTCTGTTACAACTTCCAACAACTATGCCAAACACGGTCCAAATCAGTCAATAACCTGATATAACTCCTATGTAAAGTCCTATGTAAAGTCTCTCGATCATCCTTGTTCGGTTCCTGGAAGCTTTAATTTTTACCGGTTTGATAGAGTTTTGGTATGTAGAAAAAATTATGCCCTTCAAGATCCGTGGTGGTGGGATCACAAGATTCGGCCCGGCCGAACTTAGCACGCTTTTACTTCTTACTCTAAAATGGTTCGAATAGTCCACGGTCCACTGTTTGGACGAAATGAAGTGCGGAATATGAGTCTTGTTGGTACATCCATGGTCTACGACCGAAATATTTGCGTGGACACGACTCCAAAATATTTCACGATAATGAGTCGCATGAAAACAAAGAAAAATCAATAAAACAGGCATTAAGATAGCCCGGGCCGAACTTTGGATACCTACCACCTCTGGTATATATGTTAACCACCTTGTGAAAAAATGCATATTTTTTTGAACCCATTACAGTTATATTTAAATATGGGTGGATTTGGACCACGGACGTCGAGTGGTCTAATAAAAACAATTCACTGTTCCGCCCTGTAGGGCACGAATGCCGAAAAGCGTAACATAGGTCATTATGCCAAATGACAGCGAAATCGCATAATAAGTGCATCTTTTATGAGCCCAAAACTTAAAAAGGGGAGATCGCTCTATATTGGAGCTTTATCAAACTAAACTGAAGGGAACCCATATTGAATGCGAATGTTTTAGGGCCTTACCCAGCCCACTGTGTCACATTTCAGCGAAATCGGATAATAAACGCTGCTTTGATGGGTCCAAGGACTAAAATCGGGAAATCGGAATAAATGGCAGCTTTATCCAACTATAGACTGATCTGAACCATATAGCGAGCGGATGTCAGGAAGCCTAACAAAGGTCCTTGTGCCGAATTTCAGCGAATTCGGGTAATAAATGCGCCTTTTATAGGCCCAAAACCGTAAATCGGGAGATTATTTTACGTTATTATTTAGTTTTTCCCAAAGGAGGAAAGATTCGAGCCAATTCGGCCAATGGAATGAATATCACCAGAAATGAAGGATTTTTATTGATTACTGAAAAGGAATTTCCGGGCAACAGATGGGATTTTATCACTTGCACGCCAATTGTAAACGTTTCTTAGGTGGCCAGTCCACTCATCAGTACAAGAGTGCTGCTCTCTTTCCTCCCGTCTGTCGGAGATAAGTCTATATAGCAGCTATAACTAAATAAAGCTCGATCTGAACCATGTAGAGCACGCGTGTCGAAAAGCCTAACCTAGGTCAATTTCAGCAAAATCGGATAATAAATGCGCCTTCTATGGTGTCAAGACCTTAGATCGGAAGATCGGTATATATGGCAGCTCTATCGAAATATAGGCCGATGCGGGTCATAGTGAACGCGGATGTTTAAAAGCCTAACACAGCCTTTTGAGCGTTCGAAAAGCCTAACATAGGCCAATTTCAGCGAAATCGTGAAATAAATGCTCCTTTAATGTGCCCAAGACTTTAGATCGGGATATCGGTATAAATGGCAACTATATCCAAATAAAGACCGATCTGAACCATATGGAGAACAGATCTCGGAAACCATATGGAGAACAGATCTCCATATGGAGAACAGAAAGAACGGATCTCAGATTTTGGAATGAAGATCAGACGGAAGCATAGCAAGAGCTACTAATGCATCCAGAAAAAGTCACAGTTTAGTGCGGTTTATGGGCTGATGGCATCATTGAACCGTACTTCTTCAGAGATGATGCGAATCGTAACGTTACTGTGAATGGTGAATGCTACCGTGAGATTGGTATCCAGCTTTTTTTTCCAAAATGCAAGAGCTAGACTTGAATGACATGTGGCTTCAACAAGACGGTGCCACATGATACAAGGCACCCGCACCAAAGGGCTTATTAAGAGGCGAGTTCGGTGAAGATTTTGTTTCATGTTCGGCACCCATCAATTGGTCGCCTAGATCGTGCGACTTAAAGCCTTTAAACTATTTTTTGTGTGCTATGTTTAAGCTCATGTCTTTACAAACAAGCTCGCTTCAATTGACGCATTGAAAGACAGCACGCTATCCATGGTGGAGGGTATATAAGATTCGGCCCAGGCAAACCTAGCACGCTTTTTATACCCTCCACCATAAGATGGGGGGTATACTAATTTCGTCATTCTGTTTGTAACTACTCGAAATATTCGTCTGAGACCCCATAAAGTATATATATTCTTGATCGTCGCGACATTTTATGTCGATCTAGCCATGTCCGTCCGTCTCTCCGTCCGTCCGTCCGTCCGTCCGTCTGTCTGTCGAAAGCACGCTAACTTCCGAAGGAGTAAAGCTAGCCGCTTGAAATTTTGCACAAATACTTCTTATTAGTGTAGGTCGGTTGGTATTGTAAATGGGCCATATCGGTCCATGTTTTGATATAGCTGCCATATAAACCGATCTTGGGTCTTGACTTCTTGAGCCTCTAGAGTGCGCAATTCTTATCCGATCAGATTGAAATTTTGCACGACGTGTTTTGTTATGATATGCAACAACTGTGCCAAGTATGGTTCAAATCGGTCCATAACCTGATATAGCTGCCATATAAACCGATCTTGGGTCTTGACTTCTTGAGCCTCTAGCGTGCGCAATTCTTACCCGATCAGATTGAAATTTTGCACGACGTGTTTTGTTATGATATGCAACAACTGTGCCAAGTATGGTTCAAATCGGTCCATAACCTGATATAGCTGCCATATAAACCGATCTTTGGTCTTGACTTCTTGAGCCTCTAGAGTGCGCAATTCTTACCCGATCAGAATGAAATTTCGCACGACGTGTTTTGTTTTGATACCCAACAAGTGTGCCAAGTATGGTTTAAATCGGTCCATAACCTGATATAGCTGCCATATAAACCGATCTTGGGTCTTGACTTCTTGAGCCTCTAGCGTGCGCAATTCTTACCCGATCAGATTGAAATTTTGCACGACGTGTTTTGTTATGATATGCAACAAATGTACAAAGTATGGTTGAAATCGGTCCATAACCTGATATAGCTGTCATATAAACAGATCTGGGGATTTGACTTCTTGAGCTTCTAGAGGGCGCAATTCCTATCCGATTTGGCTGAAATTTTGCATGACGTATTTTATTTTTACTTTCAACAACTGTGTCAAATAAGGTTCAAATCGGTTCATAACCTGATATAGCTGCCATATAAACCGATCTTGGATCTTGACTTCTTGACCCCTAGAGGTCGCAATTATTATCCGATATGCCTGAAATTTTGTTCGACGGATTCTCTCATGACCATCAACAAACGTGTTTATTATGGTCTGAATCGGTCTATAGCCCGATACAGATCCCATATAAATCGTTCTCTCTATTTTACTTCGTGTGCCCCAATGGGCGCAATTCTTATACGAATTGGCTGAAATTTTACACAGGTCTCCAACATATAATTTAATTGTGGTCCGAACCGGACCATATCTTGATATCGTTTTAATAGCAGAGCAACTCTTTTCTTATATCCTTTTTTGCCTAAGAAGAGATGCCGGAAAAAGGACTCGACAAATGCGATCCATGGTGGAGGGTATATAAGATTCGGCCCGGCCGAACTTAGCACGCTTTTACTTGTTCTAATTATTATTGTTACTTGTTTTTATATTCCAAGCACTCCAGTTTCCTTCATTTGTCTCTGTACAAAGATGTATCTGTACTACTACAGGGCAGGTTCTATAGGGTAGGTTTTCAGGTTGAGCACGAAATAGGAAGAAGGAAGCCGCACAGCAATTCTAGGAAGAGTAACTGGGAGGGTTCAGGGAACATTGTAGAGGCTTGGTTCTCCTGGGGGGCTACATTGAACGCAAGGGACCTGGGATCGGCAGTGAGTCTTATTGCTGAGTGTCTGCTTAAAGGCTTTCAGAGGGCATCCCCAGAACTAATTGTTCTGTTTAGGATGGATCATTTCTGGTAGACAACCCCCATGTCTGGTAGACAACCCAAGCTTTTCATAAGAAAATCAGGAGAACTAAAGCTACTCAGAAGAAAAGCAGGAGGACTAAAGCTACTCAGAAGAAAAGCAGGAGGATTAGGCGGAATATCGTGGGGCCCTCAGCTGGTTCAAGAAAGGGTCGGGAGAGCGAAGAGGAGTTACTGGTCGAAGTTTTGAGGAGAATAGGTGGCACTTGTGAGGCATCTATTGTAGATTGCGCAAAGTAATCTCTAAGGATTTTAATATGCCAAGCTCTCTGAGGAGAAAGGACGGAACTTATACCGAAAACAACAAGAAGGTGAAACTACTGATGGAGACGCAATTTCCTACAGGAGGTCAGCGATCAAGAAATCGCAATACCTACATCTATGAAAGACCCCATCAAAAAGCCGTACAGATATTCGAGGAAGTCTTATTGGGTTGGTTCAGGGAACATATGCAGAGGTTTGGGTCCCCTGGGGGTCCTGTATCGGACGCAAGGGAACAGAGTTGATCTTGTTACTTTACAATCGTTATATAACCGGAGTTACAGGTACTCAGGAGGAAGAAAGCTCTTTAGTAAGGCGAAAAAGGAGAACACAACAGAGTGCTGGGGCGAATATAGTGGAACCCCGGGCAAGTTCAAAAAGAAGGCGAGGAGAGCGAAGAGGGGTTTTGGAGAGAAACTTCGCCCAGGAGCGCACTGAGTGAGGCATCTAGGTCTCGCAAAGCTACTCAGGAAGAAAGCAGGGGAGGTGAATATCGAGGAACCCTTCGCTCAGGAGAGAGAGGAAAAGTTCCTGGTCGAAGTTTTGAGGAGAATAGGTGGGCATTAGTGAGGCATCGAGATTGCTCAAAGTACTTTCGAAGGATTTCAATACGCCAAGCTCTCTGAGAAGCGAGGATGGAACTTACACCAAGAGCAACCAGGAGCCCCTGTATCTCAGAGGTTAACAAGTCCGCCATTGACGCTGAACGTTTTAAGTCCCGGCGAGAACATCAGAAAAAAATTCCAGCAACAAGCCGTTCGGACTAGTCAATCAAAAGGAGTTCCTTATCATTGAGCTTAACCTATATCTGACAGCACTCATTGAGATGAGAGTAGTATCCCCGTTACTCTTAATGGAATGTTCATGGCCAAATTGTTGACTTTTTCACCAGCAGACGGTCCAACTGCTAATGGAGACGCACTTCCCAGGCAGCCAGGAAGAGGTCAGTGATCAAAATATTGCAAAACCCACACCTAGGATACCAAATAAAGGGTAATTTTATTAAAACTATAGGAAAGTTTTGTCAAACAAAAAAGAAAAATTAAATGAAATTCAGAAAAATACATGAAATCTTTATTTGGATCGATAGTCCGATGGTCCATATAACGTAATGTTTGGAGATTATTTCATGCAAATGTTGACCGTGACTGCGCCTCAAATGGTCCAACAGCTTAAAACAACTTTGGCATACTCTTTCCAACATTTCGGCTGGTATCTCACGAATAAATGCTTAAATGCTGTCTTCCAATCCGTCAATTGAATCGGACTTGTCTGTATAGACATCAGCTTGAACATAGCCCCACAAAAAATAGTCTAAAAGTGTTAAATCGCATGATCTAGGCGTCCAATTGACCGGTCCTGAACGTGAAATAGAATGTTCACCAAACTCGCCTCTCACCAAGTCCATTGTTACGCTTGATGTGTGACATGATGCACAGTCTTGTTGAAACCACATGTCATGCAAGTCAAGCTTTTACATTTTGGTCGAAAAAAAGTTGGATATCATCTCACAATAGCACTCACTATTCAGAGTTACGTTACGATTAGCATCATCTTTAAAGAAGTACGGTCCAATGATGGCACCAGCCCATAAACCGCACCAAACTGTGATTTTCTCTGGATGCATTAATAGATCTTGCAATGCTTCTGGCTAATCTTCACTCCAAAATCGACCATTGTGTTTATATACGTATCCATTGAGCCAAAAATGAGCTTCGTCGCTGAATACAATAAAGCGCGCGATGACTTTTCTTAACAGAGCACACATTTTGACAAAAAAAAATCAATAATTTGCAAGCGTTGTTCGTTTTTAAGACGATTCAGGGTTGAATTATAGACCATACTGAAGAAGTTTGACAGTGAAAAGAAACACGAAACATGCATGAGCTGTGTAAACCAGTGTTAACAAAAAGATGATAGCTAAAAAATCGCCCTTTATAAAGGGTGTAACGAATTTCCATTCTGGAGACTAAAAAGGAAAGATTGAGGTCTCAGACTACCTGCCCTCGAGATCAATTCGATATAAGATCTTCTTCGTTCACTTTCCCAAAAGAGAGGATTAGAAGGAGGATACTGTTTTCGGGGATTTTGGTATTCACTGATGATCTAGGAACCATCAGTTCCTAGTCCCACGTCAAGAGTCCCCGAAAACAGTATTCGCCTCCTAATGCTCTCTTTTGCGCATGCGAGCCAAGAAAATCTTATATCGAATCAATCTCGAGGGCAGATAGTCTGAGACCTCAATCTTTCCTTTTTAGTCTCCAGAATGGAAATTCGTAACAACCTTTATAAAGGGCGATTTTTAAGCTAAGGATGGATTCAGAACATAGTCGGTATTTTGTAGGAGGACAGGTACTGGCACCGATTCATTCTAGATACAATAGAGGACGTGGCAAGGCAGAGAAATGTCTCAGACTACCCAGGCAACCAGACCGATCCGTGATTCAAAGAAGGAGAGGCGAAAAATGTGTTTCAGGTCGATGAGACCTCGGTCTCCACTCTTAGCTCTTAAATTAAGACTGAGATGCTGTTGGGGTCTACTTCATATTTGATACCGCACGAATGTAGGGACTTACAGGCAGAAATCGTGGCAAAAAATGTTCCGTTTACGAATAAAGGTAGATAGGATTTAAGTCCACATGTCTTTGAGGCTGCCGAACAATTGTACGGTCTATTAGGTGTAGATCTGCTTTCGAAATCATGGAAGCAAATGTTCCGCCCTCGAAACTATGAATTTGTGAAGAGTGAGCTGAGAAAAAAAAGAGACTGGTGGAATGTCATTAATTTCTCTCTCAGGGAGCTTTTTCGTTAAATTTGAATAATTTTTTGAAAATTTTTAGAATCTAACAGTTTACAGTTTCACTGACCCACTTTAATGTTCCGAAAATAATATAACATCTTTCCCTATGGAAACAACCGCAATTTATTGACCTAAAAAAACTCAAGCATGTGTGAATAACAACTTGGAGTTTGTACAGCAAAACTACATCCAAAAGAAAATTTTCCTACATTCAAGGTGTTATTGTTTTTGTACAAATATTGTCCCCTGTGTTTTGGGGGTCCAAACAATTGGCTGAGGATTAAAATAACACGCGTATGCAAATTCGTGCTTTTTTTTGGCATCGGCTGGCCTACGCAGGGCTATAAATAAAAATGCTGTGAATCGGGGGTTGGCAAACTGTACGAGAAATCGTTAGAGACTTCAGCGGTGAAAGACGGAATAATCATGAAAGTTTCTCTAAGTACAACTCTGGCTATTGTGCTGAGCCTTGTGGCAACCACATGTGGTAGGTATTCTAAGGGATGCTGTGACCGATAGAAAACTACAGTAATGCTGTCTTATGTTACAGCTACCGGTACTCTTACTCTGCAGACTATTCCTGGAACAACTATGCAGCAAACTTTCCAAGTTTCTAGCGGAAGTATTGGTGGTACTGGTGGCACTAGTGGCACCACCACCTACCAAGTCCCTATCGGTGATGCGGCATCAGCTATTATCAATGGATTGCCTACAAAGCCGGCTGGCACCTACATTATCAGCCATTCAGGAACAACTGGAACAAGTGGTAGCATCAGTTATAATTTGAATGGTCTCACTAGTGGATCAAGTGGACAAATCAGTTCCACGATTGGCGGTCTTACAGGTGGTGCCACTGGAACTCTGAATGGTGTTGTGAATGGTCTCACCGGAACCTTGAATGGTCTGACAGGAACTATGGGTGGTCTTACAGGATCTCTAGGTGGTCTTACAGGATCTCTGAATGGTGTCACACAGACTGTCAGTGGTGCTACTAATGGTCTCACTGGAACCTTGGGTGGTCTTACTGGAAACTTGGGTGGTCTTACAGGTGATCTCACTGGTGCGCTCACTGCCGCTTTAAATGGTGTCTCTGGCTCTTTGTCAGGAAGCACTCAAGCTACCGGCAACCCTACTACTATCAATTTAACCGTAAATAACCACAATACACAGGCTGTCCAACCTTCTGCACCTGTCCAACCTACTGCACCTGTTCAAACTGTTCAACCTGTTCAACCCGTACAACCTGTTCAACCCGTACAACCCGCTCAACCATCTACACCCTATATCGCTACGGACATTGACCCTACACCAAAACTGAATTTTTTGAGACCTCCTATTTACAAGCCCATTATGAAAGGCGCCAAGTCTGACTGGGCTAGATTCCCTGATGTAAAAATTTTCCAATATTAGAAAGCAATGACTTGCATCAATAAATAGAGGTTTTAAAGAAAAACAAAAGCTTTCGACAACTATAGAAGCATGAACATTTAAAACAAAAGTTCTGCGCAAATGGGGAAAAAATGAAAGGCCTTTTTTCTAACATGCAAACTTTTTATCATAAGCAAGCATATAGAGGCAGAGGTAAGGTTACGATCTGTTATACTCACCTCCAAGGGGGAAGGTAAAGCGGTCTTCCCATGAATTGTTTTACAAACGAGCAATGCTCGCAAAATGCGTGCTCTGTTAAGAAAGTTCATCAATCGCTTCTTCCACTCCATCGACGAAGCTCATTTTTGGCTTAATGGGTACGTAAATAAGCAGAAATTTCAATTTTGGAGTGCAGATCAACCAGAAGCATTGCAAGAGCTACTAATGCATCCAGAAAAAAACTCACAGTTTGGTGCGGTTTATGGGCTGCTGGCATCATTGGACCGTACTTCTTCAAAGATGATGCGAATCGAACGGTAACTGAGAATGGTGAGCGCTACCGTGAGATAATATTTAACTTATTTTTGCCCAAAATGCAAGAGCCTGACTTGCATGATATGTGGTTTCAACATTACTTGTTATTGATGTAGATCGAAATGGACCAAATGGGTTCATGTTTAGAACGCGATTTCCTGAATTAACTCCTACAAACTCTAGAGGATGAAATTCTTAACCGATCTGTACAAAATTGACCCAATAAGTCCTTAACTTAATGTATAACTTAAATAATCCTATATCTCTGTTTTAAATACCTTGAAATTTTCACAGATTGTGTAGGTTGGTCTGGAAGGAAACATTTTAGGGTAAGGGGGGTGGACCCTCCCCCTTACCCGAAAAGTACTACCCAAAAATAAAAGTCGACCGATCAGGACAATGTGGGATTCAAATGAAAGGTATTCAGGAGTAGAGTATGATTTTCATAATAAAAGTAGGGTTTGAGTACCTGGGGGGCCGCCCCAGCCCCAAAACCCCTTAAAATAGGTTTATTTGACGATCATGAAAAATATTGGACTCAAATGAAAGGTATTCGGGAGTAGTTTACGAATATGGTCAGGAATTCGGAATAGGCTTTATAATTCATTAATAACAGAAGGGGGCGGACCCTCCACCGATACCCCAAAAACAACACCCAAAATCAAAAGTGGACCGAAAAAGACAATATGGGTATCAAATGAAAAGTATGCGGGAGTAGATGACGAATCTGGCATACAAATTCATGTCGAAGTATAGGGGGTCACCCCACTCCCAAAAAAACGCTCAAAATGGGCATATTAGCAAACCACGGATATATGGGACTCGGTTTGTTTGTTCCGTATAGACTGCAAAAACGGCTAAACCGATTTTTTTTTCGAAAATTTCGCATATTGTGGCATCTGGAAGGAAACATAAGCTATAACTTTTCGGTATCGGAAGGGGGAAGGCCCCTTCCCCTTATGCCAAAAACACAACACAAAATCAAAAATGGACCGATCGGGACACTAAAGGTATCAAATGAAAGGTATTGGAGATTAGAATACGAATATGGTATGAAAAGTTGAGTCTTAGTACTCATAGGGCCGCCCCAACCCCAAAACTGCCCCAAACAGACATATTGGACATTCATATCAATATGGGGCTCAACTGAAAGGTATTGGGGAGTAGATTTCGAATCTGGCATTCAAAATCAGATCGAAGTATAGGGGGTCATATCACCCCTCCAAAACGCCATTGGCTGAACCGATTTTTTAAAAAATTTTCATAGATTGTGTACGTTTGTCTGGAAGGAAACATAGGCTATATTATTTTTAAATAGCGGATGGAGGCGGACCCTCCCTGACCCCAAAAACGCCACCCATATCTGAAAGTAGTCCGATGGGCACAACAAGGATATCAAATGAAAGGAATTGGAGACCAGAACAGGAATATGGTATTAAAATTTGGGTTCAAGTACCCGTTCAGCGTCATAGGCTACAATGGCACAAATTCGATATCCTCATTCAGAACGAAGTATCCCCCCCCTTAAAAAGATATTACAGAGTTAAAGAAGGCGCAGCAGAGCGGGCCCGGTTCGGCTAGTAAAGTATATATATTCTTGATCAGCGTAAAAATCTAAGACGATCTAGACATGTCCGTCCGTCTGTCTGTTAAAATCACGCTACAGTCTTTAAAAATAGAGATATTGAGCTGAAACTTTGCACAGATTCTTTTTTTTTGTCTGCAAGCAAGTTAAGTGCGAAGATGGCCTATATCGGACTATATCTTGATATAGCCCCCATAAAAGCCACATCTATTATCCAATTTTCATTAAATTTGAGACAGTGAGTGTATTAGGCTTTTCGACACCCTTCGTTAATTTGGCCCAGATCGGTCAAGTTTTGGATATAGCTGCCATATAGACCAATCTCTCGATTTAGGGTCTTAGGCCCATAAAGGCCACATTTATTATCCGATTTTGATAAAATTTGGGACAGTGAGTTGTGTTGGGTCCTTCAACATCTTTCTTTAATTTAGTCCTGATCGGTTCAGATTTGGATATAGCTGCCATATAGACCGATTTCTCGATTTAGGGTTTTGGCCCCGCAAAAAGCCACATTTATTGTCCGATGTCGCCGAAATTTGGGACAGTGAGTTAAGTTAAGCCTGTTGACATACTTCGGCAATATGGCACAGATAGGTCCAGATTTGGATATAGCCGCCATATAGGCCGATCTCTCGTTTTTAGGTTTCTGGGCCATAAAAGGCGCATTCATTGTCCGATGTCGCTGAAATTTGAGACAGTGAGTTTAGTAAGGGTCTACGAAGTCCTTCTTCAATTTGGTCCAGATCGGTTCAGATTTGAATATAGCTGCCATATAGACCTATCTCTCGATTTCAGGTTTTGGGGCCATAAAAGGTGCATTTGTTGTCCCATGTCGCTGAAATTTGGAACTGTGAATTTAGTTAGGGTCTTCGACGTCCTTCTTCAATTTGGTCCAGATCGGTTCAGATTTGAATATAGCTGCCATATGGACCGATCTCTCGTTTTTAGGTTTTGGGGCCATAAAAGGCGCATTTATTGTCCGATGTCGCTGAAATTTGAGACAGTGAGTTTAGTTCGGCTCTTCGAAGTTCTTCTTCAATTTGGTCCATATCGGTCCAGATTTGGATATAGACCGATTCTCCGATTTAGGGTCTTAGGCCCATAAAAGCCACATTTATTATCCGATTTTGATGAAATTTGGGACAGTGAGTTGGTAAGGCCCTTCGAAATCCTTCGTCAATTTGGCTCAGATCGGTCCAGATTTGGATATAGCTGCCATATAGACCGATCTGTCGATTTAGGGTTGGCCCATAAAAGCTGAAATTTGGGATAGTGAATTATGTTAGGCCTTTCGACATCCTTTGTAAATTTGGCCTAGATCGGTTAAGATTTGGTTATAGCTGCCATATAGACCGAACTCTCGATTAAAGGTTTTAGGTCCATAAAGTCGCATTTATTGTCCGATGTCGCTGAAATTTGAGACAGTGAGTTTAGTAAGGGTATTTGACGTCCTTCTTCAATTTGGTCCAGATCGGTCCAGATTTGGATGTAGCTGCCATATAGACCGTTCTCTCGATTTAAGGTTTTGAGCCCATAAAAGGCGTATTTAATGTCCGATTTCGCCGAAATTTGAGACAGTGAGTTAAGTTAAGCTCTTCGACGTGCTTCTTCAATTCTGCTCTGATCGGTTCAGATTTGGATGTAGCTACCATATAGACTGATTCTCAGTTTTAGGTTTTGGGCCCATAAAAGGCTCATTTTTTATCCGATGTCGCCGAAATTTGGAACAGAGCTTTGTGTTAGACTCTTCGACATTGTTCTGCAACTTGGGCCAAATCGGCCCTGATCTGGATATAGCTGCCATGTAGACCGATATCTCGATTTAAAGTCTTGGCCCCATAAAAGGCGATTTCACTAAAATTTGACACAGTGACTTATGTTAAGCTTCTCGACATCCATGTCGACATGTTTCAGATTGGTTTATTTTTAGATATAGCTACTGGACTTATTAATATTTGGTCCAAATCGGAACTTATTTCGATATAACTGCTATGCGGCATAAGATATGCAATTTTCAACGGATTTTGATGAAAAGTGGTTTACATATATATCCGAGGTGGTGGGTATCCAAAGTTCGGCCCGGCCAAACTTAACGCCTTTTTACTTCTTTCTTGTTTACTTTGACTTCAATTCTCTAAAAGATCATTTTCTATTACCCGCTTCAATGTCTAACCCACAAAATAAGTGAACATCACCGGAAAACTATGCTGACCTTAAAGAAAAAATTAGAATGTTGTTTGAACAGATTGTGGTTTGCAACAAACTATAGAAAGAAAAACAAAAGTTGCAAATTTCTTTGAGAATTCTGTGCAAATAT
This sequence comes from Stomoxys calcitrans, assembly GCF_963082655.1. Taxonomy (NCBI): domain Eukaryota; kingdom Metazoa; phylum Arthropoda; class Insecta; order Diptera; family Muscidae; genus Stomoxys; species Stomoxys calcitrans. The sequence goes on along the minus strand of NC_081555.1, from coordinate 164,730,042 downwards.
TTTTAACTTTAGTCTTGCGCAAAACAATTGTTGGTTGATCATTATAACACGCGCATTGTCTGGTTTTTGAGAATGGCTGGCCTATGATTGGCTATAAATAAAAGTGGATGTTCAATGAGGCTTGGTAGAGTGTTTGAGAGATTAGTGGAGGCTTCAGCGACTGTTACGACAATCATGAAATCATTTCTAAGCCTAGCCTTGGTAAGCTTGAAAGATGTTTGTAAAGCGGCATGATCATTAATTCAACGAGATTGCCGTCATTTCAGCTACAGCAACTTAATGTTTGAGCGCATGCGCTCTGGTGCAGCATATGAACTCAAATAGTGGGGGCTCATTCACATTTCTCTTTTATTGGCATATAAGCACTACTTCCGATTCCGCTAAGGGCGGACAAAGTAGTTCTGTTATTTCACTAATGGTGGTGATGGGTCTGCTGGTTTTGTTTTTAATGGCGCATCGTCTGGATCCGTTGGCGGCATACTGGCAGTGGTCTTGCGATTGGCCTCACTGGTGCCTTAGATGGTATTAAACTTGGTGCAGCTGTAGCAGCTAATGATGTTAGGCATGGTGCAACTAAAGCTGCATATGGTGTTTCGGATGGTGCCACTCGTGCCGCAAATAGTATTGTGGGTGCTGCCACTAGTGGCGTAAATAGTGAAGTGCATGGTACCATCAAGTAACGCATATAGAGTTTCTTCAAATACCTCCGTTAATGCCGCAACAGCCGTAAGTTCACATCATACCACTAGTCCACAAGTGGTTCGTTTTTCAATCAATGTATCGGTCCAGAATGGTGCGCACGAATCGAAGGAAACGATAATTAATCCATGTCTGAGTCTTCATATCAATTACCGATATTGAGCCCACCCCATTGCTGAACTTCGAAAGGCTGATTTGTTATAAGCCCCTAATGGTTGGATTTGAGGTAGATACGGCTATCTTTCAGAAATCATCATTCTATAGAAATTATATAGAAATCTGAATTAGAATTTAAATTCTCAAAAAAAAAAACGTTTTTCCATAAAATATTGGAATATATCTCACAGTAAAAATAAATCAAAACAAGTAATAATCTGCTAAGTTCGGCCGGGCCGAATCTTAGATACCCTCCACCATGGATGGTATTTGCCAAGTTTTTTGGATTACTTTTACAAATATATATGAGCTATATGAAGTTATTGATGGATCAAAGCTAGAGGAAAGAGTGGGCCTGGGGGTCTACATTGA
>NC_081555.1:164671315-164723815 GCF_963082655.1 Stomoxys calcitrans | reverse complement strand
TTTGAACTATATGGAGCACGAATGTCGAGAATCTTAGCACAAATCATTGAGCCACATTTTATGATACAATGCATATTTTATGAATAAATATAGCTTTTACGAGCCTAAGATCCTAAATCGGGAGTTCGGTCTATACACTGATAGAAAAATGACGGTACTTTGCCAATACCGCCTGGTATTATTTTGTTCGCGTCATTGGCAAAAATTTTTAATACCATTTGGTATCAATTCAATACCAGATAAAGGAGGTACATTTGTATTCTTGTCATCGCGCCAGAAGTGTTTTTGTGCTTTGTGCTTAAAATATTGACGCCTTTATAAAATATTTGTTAAACAAATAAATAAAAAGTTTTAATACAATTTGAGTGCGTAGAAGCTTTCTCAAATACTCGAGAGTGGTGAAGATTGAAGTAGTAAAAATTCTAGTGACATTCTACATCAAAGCCATGATAGTCTCTGGTGTGCAAAACGATGCTGTGTTGGTGTTTTCATATCAAAACCACTTCAATGGATATGAAATCAATTGCTGAATACAAAGAAAACGTGACAAACGGTGTAGTACTTCTTTTTGTAATTACTAACATAAATAATCGAAATAAAATTAGATTAAAATTATTTTCATTGGTTTTTTTTTTTTTTTGGTTCATTAGGGTGTGAAATAATCAATAACGGTTTGGTACTAAAATCAATAGCGGTCTGGTGCTTAAACAAATATCATATTGGTATTAAACACAAGTTCGGTATTAAGGCTAGTACCAAACGGTATTAATCATTTTATGTTTCATCCATAGCATCCGGTATTGTTTTTATACCATACGGTGTTGCTTTACTATCAATACCGTATGGTACTGAAATGAGCACTTTTGGTATTAACTTTTCGCTGGGCGTACGGGGGTTATATCAAGATATAATCCGAAACAGCCCATTTTTGAAAAAAAACCTGCCTTTGCACAAAAAAGAAACTGTGCAAAGATTCAGCTCAATATCTTTGTTTTTAAATACTGTAACGTGATTTCAACAGACAGACGGACAAGCGGACGGAAGGACATGGCTAGATCGTCTTAAATTTTTACGAGAACTAACAATGTAAAGGGTGATTTTTTAGCTATTATCTTTTTGGCAATACTGGTTTAAACAATTCAATAAAGTTTCGTGTTTTGTTTCACTGTCAAAAATCTTTAGTTTGGTTTATAATTTAGACATGGATCGTCTTACAAACGAACAACGCTTGCAAATTATTGAATTTTATTACCAAAATGGGTGCTCTGGTAAGAAAGTTCATCGCGCGCTTTTCCATTGAGCGACGAAGCCCATTTGTGGCTCAATGGTTACGTAGATAAGCAGAATTTTAGATTTTTTAGTGAAGATCAGCCAGAAGCAATGTAGGACCTACCAATGCATCCCGAAGAGTCACAGTTTGGTGCGGTTTATGGGCTGGTGGCATCATTGGACCATACTTCTTCAATGATGATGCGCGTCGTAACATAACAGTGAATGGTGAGCGCTATCGTAAGATGTTATCCAACTTTATTTGCACAAAATTCAAGAGTTTGACTTGCATGACATGTGGTTTCGGTGCCACTTCCCACACAGCATAAGTAACAATGGACTAATTGAGAGGCGAGTTCGGTGAATATTTTATTTCACATTGGGGACCGGTCAATTGGCCGCCTTTTGTGGGGCTTTGGCTTTGTCTATAAAGACAAGCCCGCTTCAATTGGCGCTTTGAAGATAACATTGAAGCATTTATTCGTGAGATACCGGCCAAAATGCTGGAAAGAGTATGCCAAAATCGGTCTAAGCGGATGGAACATTTGAGCCTCAGTCAGGTTCAACATTTGCATGAAATAATCCTCAAACATAGAATTATATGGACCGTACTATCGATTCAATTAAAGATTTTATGTATTTTTCTGACTTTTATGTCATTTTTTTTTTTTTTTTTTGTTGAAAAACTTTCCTATAGCTCTTAAAAAATCACCCTTTGGAAAGGATACGCAACAGACGGATATGGCTTTTTATTATATTTTTGCTATCACAGCTACAGTAGTGGTGTAGGGTACAGTTTGTGCTTTTATACCCTGCACCACCACTGTGGTACAGTGTATAATAGATTTGTGCATTTGTTTGCAACGCTAAGAAGGAGAAGAGCTAGACCCATTGATAGGTACACCGATCGACTGAGAATCACTTTCTGATTCGATTTAGCCATGTCCATCTGTTAGTCCATATATTCTTGTTATCAAGTGCATGTCGTATTTGTTGTCCGATTGTCACGAAATTCTGCTCATGTCACTTTTTTGGTCCAAGGACAAACGCTGTTGATTTTGAAAAAAATCGGTTCAGATTTACATATAGCTCCCATACATATCTTTCATTCGATATGTACTAATTAGAATGTAGAAGTCACAGTTTAAGTCCGATCTTTCAAATAGTTTGCGCGAGCTGTTTTATTTGACTTCCTAATATGTGTGCAAAATTTCATAAAAATCGGTCCAGATTTAGATATAGCTTCCATATATATCTTTCATCCGATATGTACTAATAAGGATGTAGAAGCCTCAGATTAAGTCCGATCTTTCAAATAGTTTGCGCGAGGTGTTTTATTTGACTGCCTAATATGTGTGCAAAATTTCATAAAAATCGGTTCAGATTTTGTTATAGCTCCCATTTGTATCTATCATCCGATATGGACTTTTAAGGCTGTAGAAGCCACAATTTTCGTCCGATCTTTACAAAATTTTGCATGAGGTGCTTTATTTTACGTCTTCATATGTATGCAAAATTTCATAAAAATCGGTCCAGATTTAGATATAGCTCCCATATATATCTTTCATCCGATATGGCCTTTTAAGACAGCAGAAGCCACAATTTTCGTCCGATCTTTACAAAATTCAACATGGTGTATTTTATTTAACATCCTCATATGTGTGCAAAATTTCATAAAAATCGGTTCAGATTTAGATATAGCTCCCATATATATTGTTCATCCGATTTGGCCATTTAAGGCTGTAGAAGCCACAATTTTCGTCCGAACTTTACAAAATTCAACATGGGGTGTTTTATTTAACATCCTCATATGTGTGCAAAATTTCATAAAAATCGGTCCAGATTTAGATATAGCTCCCATATATATATTTCAACCGATTTGAACTATTATGGCTGTAGAAGCCACAATTTTGGTCCGATCTTCACCAAGTTTAGTGTGGAGTCGTTTTCGCGAAGTCTCAATGTATGGGCAAAATTTCATAAAAATCGGTTTAGATTTAGATATAGCTCGCATATATATCTTTCATCCGATTTGGCCTTTTAAGGCTGTAGAAGCCACAATTTTGGTCCGATTTTGCATGAGACGTTTAAATTGACGTTCCAATACGTGCGCAAATTCGCATTAAAATCAGTCCTAATTTAGATATATCTCCAATGTGTATATTTCATCCGATATGGACTTTTAAGGTAGTAAAATCCACAATTTCGGTCACATCTCTACAATATAGGACGTTAGATGTTCTATTTCATGTCCTAGTATATGTCATTAAAATTTACACAAGTTTCGATATAACTCCCATAAAATCTTTTAACCGATATGGCCTTTTAAAGATGTGGAAATCCAAATCTTTTGTCCTATGGTAGGAAAATCATACAAAGTTCAAAATTGCCTTTTCAATTGGTATCCAAATTAAAGTCTGACTAGATTTTGAGATAAGTTCTACACATAAAGAAAGTCCAACATGCACTAGGTGGTGTAGGGTATTCTATAGACGGCACCGCCCGACTTTTGCCTTTCCCCGCTGGTTTTTATTTTGGTTAGGCTGTAGCAGAAAATATGTAGCTACGCCATTTGGTACTTGTTTTTTGGAAATTTCGCTACTTTGATTTTTCCCTGCTTAAGAAGGTTTCATATCTCGACTTGATATGAAGCTCACACGATTCTTTTTTTTTGAGTTCCTAAAATGATGTCATTATTTCCTTCGATTAGAATCTTTTTGCAAAAAAAAAAAAAAAAAAAAAATTCTATAAATATTTTAGCAAGTTTTTTCCCCCTAAACAATGGCGAAATGTTTGAGTTTAAACTCAAACTGTTCAAAGCGTAATCAAATATGGCTAAGCAAATGATATATAAATTGGCAAGTTCCAGCTTTCATTATATTTGATGTTGACAAACAGATGTTTGACTTAACAACAGAATGGGGAATAAGGGAATTTTCTGGAACCACTTGTGTTTAGAATTTGCCAAAACAAAAAATATCAAACAAATGCAAATGCAGTTAAATAAGAGTTTTAGCAATTGTTGCGATGCTCAAGAGTTTTTTTTTTTTTTGTTGGCTTTTGTTGGGTGACATTCTTCCATTTCGATTGTGTGAGGAGTTTTCTTTATCAGCTGTACAAACAACTGTTGTCCAACTGCATTGCCAACGAAGACAAAACATGGAATTTACCATCGCGAAAAAAGGAAACTTTGCAGAATATTTGATCTCAATTGCCAAAAATTTGGGGTGGCGAATATTTGATCTTACCGGGAGGGAGGGAGGTGGGGGGAAGAGGGTACTCAACAGCAACTGCATAGCTTTTGCGGCTGAGCTGCCTTTGCATGGCTAATCAATCGATTGGGAAATCGCTGTGAAATGACTGTGAGGGAAAATGGTATAAATATGCGCGGAATTTTCTTAGAGACTAACACAGTTTTGGTCGATATCGTCCAGAGCTAAACTGAGTTAAACAGCCTAGGGAATATGAAGTTATTTCTGAGTGCCACGCTATTCATAATGCTTGGCCTTATGGGCCAGGCTCCCATTGCCGAGGGTAAGTGCAAAACGGGTCAAGGTCTCTTGTCATTGTTCTAATGTCACGTTTCTCGTTTTCTTTTGTTTTGTCCCAATACAGCCGGTTTGTTCGGTAGTATCGGCAATGCGATAAGTTCCGGTGTTAATGCAGTTGGCAATGTCGTTGGCAATGTAGTTGACGCTGGTACTAATGTTGTTGGCAATGTAGTTAATACCGGTGTCAATATTGCAGGCAATATGGCAAATACTGGTACGAATATCATTGGCACCGGTATTAACGTTGGCGGAGGTCTCATCAACGGCGGCATAAATCTTGGCGGAGGTCTCATTAACGGAGGCCTTAACCTCATCAATGGCATGTTTGGTGGTGGCGGCAGCGGCGGCGGCGGCGGTAGCTCCACCGTTCACTGGAGTGGCAGCCCCAACGGCTTCGATCTTGGTGCTCTACTGGGTCAGTTTGGTATCACTGCCGGCGGCAATGGTGGCAACACCGTCATCAACTGGAATTTAATCATGAATCAAGGACCTAATGCTCAAGGCAATTTCGATTTGGGTGCTTTCCTGCGCCAGTATGGCTTTGGCGGCAATGTTGCCGATGGGCAATTGCTTATCAATTGGAAGTATTTGCAGAACGTGCAAGCCAATGGCTCTGGCCAAATTGATATCAACAATCTGCTGGCACAGCTTTTCTCTGGCAAAAATGGCTCCATCGATATTCAATGGAATGCCAATCCTCCACCACCACCCTCTTTCAACATTGTCATCCAATGGGATCAGATTAAGGGAGCACAACCCGATCAAAATGGCAACATCGATTTAAGCGCCCTTCTTGCCAAATTCGGTTATAACATTGCTGGTGGCCACCAATTGCTTATCAGCTATGATGACTTCAAGAAGTTGCAAGTTAATGGTTCGGGACAAGTGGACTTTGGTGCCCTGCTAGGCCAGTTGTTGGGTGGCAGTGGAAGCCCCCCCAGTGGCGGTAGCACCAGCCAACCCACCGGCCCAGCTGTTGATATCGATGCTGTCTATGCCAAGCTGAACATTCCCAAGGGTAACAACATCATACTGGGTGTGGACAGTTTGAAAACTATGAGACCCGATGGCTCGGGCAATGTTGATGTGGGACCCTTCCTTCAACACTTTGGCATTGGCAATGGCAACTTTGTGGTCAGCTATGACACTGTTAAGAGTATCCCCAGCGATGCCTCGGGCAAAATTGATCTGCTAACCCTGCTGAAACATTTCAACATTTCCTTCTCCTACGGACAACCCAGCACGCAACCCATCAATGTGAACGTCGATGATGTCTATGGCAAATTGGGATACGAAAAAGGCAGCACTGTCATCGTGGACATAACAAATATGAAAAATCTTAAACCCGACTCCTTCGGCTATGTTGATGTTGCCCCATTCCTGGGTAACTTTGGCATAAACCTCGACAAATATCTCATCAACTTTGAGAAGATTGCAAATATTCCCACCGATTCGGCAGGAAAAGTCGATTTGCTTACCCTGCTCGAGCATCTGAATATTGGCTTCAGCTATGGATACCCCTCGACTTCCGGCCAAGACATCAAGGTAAACATGGATGAGCTATACAGCAAGCTAGGCTTTAGCAAAGGCAGCACGGTCAGCATTAACATATCCAACTTGAAAAAACCCAAGCCAGATGGCCTTGGAAATGTCGATATTGGACCCTACCTGCAGCAACTTGGCATTGGCAGTGGCTCCTTTGTGGTTAACTACCAGACCGTTCAAAATCTGCCCACCGATGCAGAAGGCAAAATTGATCTGTTCGCCCTGTTGGAACACCTGAAGATTCCCTTCTTCTATGGCAGTTCGCCCACAGCTCCTGCCGTGGTCTCACTAGACGTTGTATACCAGAAATTCAATGTGCCCAAGGGCACCACCATCACCTTGAACATTGACTCCATCAAAAAGCTGAGACCTGATGCCGCTGGTAAAGTGGATGTTGGTCCTTTCCTACAGCCTTTGGGCATTTTAGACGGCTCCTACCTGGTGGACTACAACACCGTCCAGGGGCTCCCCATCGATGGTGAGGGCAAAATCGACCTGATCTCACTGTTGGACCGACTTAACATTAAATTTGTCTATGGCAATGGCAATCCCAGCACACAGTTACCGGTCATTGTGAGCTATGGCACCATCTGCAACAAGTTCGGCATACAACCGGGTAGCAAGATCTCCATAAACATTGACAGCTTGAAGACTCTTAGACCCGATTCCACTGGCAATGTGGATATAGGCCATTTCCTGCAACCCCTGGGCGTTGGTAACGGTTCGTTCCTGGTCAATTTGAACACCGTGAAAGATGTGCCCACCGATGAAGCGGGAAATACCGATTTCATCACACTTCTAGAGAAGGTGGGAGTTTTGGTGACCGACAAGCCTGCAGCACCTGTCCAATTGAACATTGACGATATTCTCAGAATGCTAAGTCAAATTGCCCACAGCAATAATGGTCAGACCATTAACATCGACCTGAATCAAATCAATCATCTGGTGCCCGATAAAGATAACCAAATTGATCTTGGACCCTTCCTTCAAAATCAGGGCTTCGGCAATGGTGGTTCGCATACCGTTAATTTCGATATTATCAAGAAACTTATCGAAGGATCGAATGGCGGTTCCATTGATCTGCTGACATTGCTGCTGGAAGCTACCAAACCCCCACCAGTTATCACCGTCAATCTGGACAAAATTCTTGAGGACTTGAACAAACATCCCGAGGGAGGCTCTATCACCATTAACTTGAATGGCAATGTGCCCGATGAGCATGGTCAGCTCGATCTTGGTCCACTTCTTCATCAGCTGGGCCTAAATACTGGCGGTTCATTGGTGGTCGACTACAATGTCATCAAGGATGTGCCCAAAGATCCCTATGGCAACATTAACGTCAAAGAACTCCTTGCCCTACTCTCAAAGCAGAAAGAACCCCAGCAGCAGATACCACTTGAAATTGATCTGAACGATATCATATCACAAATCAAGAACAATAACAACCAGGTTCCCAGTTACATTGTGAACATCAATGTCATTAAGAAAACTCCCGATGGAAAGTTCGACATTGGCCCAATTCTCGCACAACTCGGTTTCAAGACTAACGGCGGCCAATTTAACATCGACTTTAACATCATCAAAGACTTCCAAGTAGATAACACTGGAGATATTGACATAACGGCGCTGATTAAGTTCATCACAAACACTCAACAAGAGCAGACCACAACGCCCAGCTATGTATTCGATATCAATTTCATACTGGAACAGCTTAAAAAGAGACCAGACATCATCCTTAACATCAAGGACATCCCAGAAACTCCCGATCAGAAGTTCGACCTTGGCACCTTACTCACCAAGTGGGGCGTAAACCCAACCGGCGGTTCACTGACGATCGATTTTAACATCGTCAAGGACTTCCAAGTGGATCCCAGCGGAAATATTGACATAACAGCCCTGATTAACTTCATCACAAACAATCAGCAACCGCAGACAACAACCCCCAGCTATGTATTCGATATCAATTATATCCTAGAAAAGCTTAAAGATATGAAGGACATCGTCTTTAACATTAAGGACATCCCAGAAACTACCGATCATAAATTCGACATTGGTCCCCTACTCACACAGTGGGGTTTGAATCCCAACGGTGGTTCACTCACCATTGATTTCAACATCATCAAGGACTTCCAAGTAGATCCCACGGGAAATATTGACATAACAGCCCTGATTAACTTCATCAATAGTAGCCAGGCCACAACCCCAAGTTATTGGCCAGAAGTTACCACAACCACACCCGGCTATGTGGTCGAGCAGACTACTAAGAGCGAACCCACCAAGTATCCACTGGATATTAATTTCATTCTTGAACAAATTAAACAAATGCCAGACATCACCGTTAACATCCACAACGTGCCAGAAACCCCCGATCAGAAGTTCGACTTTGGCCCAATCTTTACTGAATTGGGATTCAATCCTAGCGGCGGTTCATTCTTCGTTGATGTCAACTTCATCAACAAATATGTGGTAGATCCCTCAGGAAATATTGACATAACAGCGATAATAAAGGATTTGGGAAATCCTACAGTTGTACCCGAAACAACAACCCCCGGCTATGTGGTAGAGCAGACTACTAAGAGCGAACCCACCCAGTATCCACTGGATGTTAATTTCATCATAGAAAAACTCAAGGAAATGCCCGACATCACTATTAACGTTAACAGTGTTCCCCAAACTCCCGATCACAAGTTCGACTTTGGCCCAATCTTAAAGGAACTGGGCTTCAACCCTAGCGGCGGTTCATTCTTCGTTGATGTGAACTTCATCAACAAATATGTGGTAGATCCCTCAGGAAATATTGACATTACAGCAATAATTAAGGATTTGGAAAAGCCCACAATTGCTCCGGAAACAACAACCCCCGGCTATGTGGTAGAGCAGACTACTAAGAGCGAACCAACCCAGAGTCCATTGGACGTTAGTTTCATCATTGAACAACTGAAACAAATGCCCGACATCACCATTAACGTTAACAGTGTTCCCCAAACTCCCGATCACAAGTTCGACTTTGGCCCAATCTTCAAGGAACTGGGCTTCAACCCTAGCGGCGGTTCATTCTTCGTTGATGTCAACTTCATCAACAAATATGTGGTAGATCCCACAGGAAATATTGACATTACAGCAATAATTAAGGATTTGGAAAAGCCTACAATTGCTCCGGAAACAACAACCCCCGGCTATGTGGTAGAGCAGACTACTAAGAGCGAACCTACCCAGCGTCCATTGGACGTTAGCTTCATCATTGAACAACTGAAACAAATGCCCGAAATCACCATTAACGTTAACAGTGTTCCACAAACTCCCGATCAGAAGTTCGACTTTGGCCCAATCTTTAAGGAACTGGGCTTCAACCCTAGCGGTGGCTCATTCCTCGTCGATGTCAACTTCATCAACAAATATGTGGTAGATCCCTCAGGAAATATTGACATTACAGCAATAATTAAGGATTTGGAAAAGCCTACAATTGCTCCGGAAACAACAACCCCCGGCTATGTGGTAGAGCAGACTACTAAGAGCGAACCCACCCAGCGTCCATTGGACGTTAGTTTCATCATTGAACAACTTAAACAAATGCCCGACATCACCATTAACGTTAACAGTGTTCCACAAACTCCCGATCACAAGTTCGACTTTGGCCCAATCTTTAAGGAACTGGGCTTCAACCCTAGCGGCGGTTCATTCTTCGTTGATGTCAACTTCATCAACAAATATGTGGTAGATCCCTCAGGAAATATTGACATTACAGCGATAATAAAGGATTTGGAAACTCCCGTCACACCTGCGACTACACCTGCGACTTGGCAACCAGAATCCACACCTGCAACTTGGCAACCAGAATCCACACCAGCAACTTGGCAACCAGAATCCACACCTGCAACTTGGCAACCAGAATCCACACCTGCAACTTGGCAACCAGAATCCACACCTGCAACTTGGCAACCAGAATCCACACCTGCCACTTGGCAACCAGAATCTACACCTGCAACTTGGCAACCAGAATCCACACCTGCAACTTGGCAACCAGAATCCACACCTGCCACTTGGCAACCAGAATCTACACCTGCAACTTGGCAACCAGAATCCACACCTGCAACTTGGCAACCAGAATCTACAACTCCATCATGGCAACCAGAATCTACAACTCCATCATGGCAACCAGTGGGTACTGAACCTACACCAACAACTTGTTGGGTACCAGATACAACTCCTGCGAAAATAGAAGGTAATCCTACTGAGCCAACCTGGACGGAAGTAACGACTCCTCGGGCTCCTCTGGAAACAACAACTGCACGTTGGCCTATTGAGGTAGCTACCAAACGTCCAATAACCGATATCAAATTCCCATGGGACAAATTGATTTGGAATTGGAGGCCACATCACAAATGGCCTGTTACCGGCATACCTCCACGCCAACCAGAGTTCTTGCACAGGCTGCCATATCACATTCGTGCCACCATCATTCGCTACTTGTACAATTATCCCAATTTTGAGATGGAGACCAGACCCAACCATCGTCTGATTATCGATTTGTTGCGCCAACTGAACTTTGTACCAATTTTCGGCAGAGATCCCAACGAGTTCGATCCCATCATTGCCAATTTGATTTTGAAATTGTATACGAATCCTAGTTTTACCACTGAGCTTACATTGCGCGCATATTTGATACAAAAATTGTATGACATACCCAAACGCAATTATTTGCTACATGTCTTGTATGATGCCCCCACACCGGATCTGTTGACTTTGTATATGCATGGCAGTCTGAATCCAATGAATGATTTTGGTTCTCCTCAGCCTCGTGATTATTTGTTGCGTTTATTGTTTGGCAACTCGATTCCACGTTATTTCTTCCGCAACATTTATGGCTACCCTGTGCCTGAATATCCTCACCATGGATATCCTGGCAATAACATGCCCGGTTTCCCACATGGTTATCCTGGATTCCCACATGGCTATCCCGGATTCCCACATGGCTATCCTGGTTTCCCACATGGCTATCCTGGTTTCCCTCACGGATTCCCATCCAATCCCCTTGGCTTCCCTTCAAATCCCCTTGGCTTCCCTTCAAATCCCCATGGACCCCTGTTTAGACCCATTGGCGGCAATTTGATTGGACAACTTCATGTCAGTGTTTCACATCCAGGAAGTGGCAACTATCCTAATGGCCATGTTAAGTTGCCCAACATTCAACAATTCTTAAATAATTTGCCCGGCGGTACTAACTCGCCTTCTGATGGTGTTGTACCCAAATTGCCCACCGTTAATCAATTCCTAAACAATATGCTTAACAATGGTAATGGTAATCCTGGCTCCAGCTCCAGCCCAGATGGCAGCAATCCTCCCAATGGCAATGTGAAGTTACCCACCATCAACCAATTCCTTAATAATTTCGGCAACCAGGGCAACCCTGGTTCCAGCTCTACCCCCGGCGGTAGCAGCTATCCTCCCAATGGCAATGTGAAATTGCCCACCATCAATCAATTCCTTAATAATTTCGGCAACAATGGCAACCCTGGTTCCAGCTCTACCCCAAGCGGTAGCAGCTATCCTCCCAATGGCAATGTAAAGTTGCCCACCATCAATCAGTTCCTTAGCAATTTCGGCAACAATGGCAACACTGGTTCCAGCTCTACCCCAGGCAGTGGCAGCTATCCCCCCAATGGTAATGTCAAGTTACCCAACATTAATCAATTCCTTAGCAATTTCGGCAACAATGGCAACCCTGGTTCCAGCTCCACCCCAGGCAGTGGCAGCTATCCCCCCAATGGTAATGTCAAGTTACCCAACATTAATCAATTTTTGAACAACATGTCCAACAACGGCCAGTCTCCCAGCATGAGTAATTTCCCCAGCCTAGCCAACCATTTCGGCAACTTTGTACAAGCCCAACCTCGTGCTTCTTACTAAATTTTTTTTTCTATCGTATTCAAAAATTATATAAATATATGTGAAATATAAAACGAGTTGTAATATCCGAAAAAATAACGAAAAAATATCGAATTAATAAAGAAAACCATTAAAAAATTTTTTTCAATTCATACATCAAACTATTGAATTTTTGAAAATTACAAGAAAAACTAAGAGGAGCTTAAAATAGAAAACATGTTGGTGTGGGCGCTAAATTGCCACACTTTCTATAGTACTATGTCCAAATTGGGTATTCAGTGGTGTTGCTATTCAAATTGGAACCATTTTAGAACAGTTTTCATATTTTTCTGGTAACTGTTATACTACAAATCTTTAAACATATTATATTCACTAACATGTAGCGGCTTTAAATTGTGAATTTTTTGAGAGTGCTAAAGAGGTTGAAGCTTTTTTATAACACTTTACATAATTATCTGTTAACTGTTATACTCCAAAATGTTATGGATGTTATAGTTTTCTATGCCTTGTAGTTCCGAGGAATGTTTGGAACTGCTTCGAACTGTTCGAAGTTTTTGTATTGCGGTTGACTTAAATATCTCATAACTGTTATACAAAAAGGCGTTATACATTCTCTGCCCATTAACATATTGTTAAATTGCATCAACTAATCGTTGAAACTGTTATATAATTTGAGACCATTGCACAACAGTTTTTATACTTCTCTGGCAACTGATGTACTTACAAATGGTTGAAGACTTTTTTTACCACTTACACATAGCAGTTTCGTGTCGATTATACATTGGAACTGTTAAACAAGTTGGAGCTTTTGTATAACAGTTAACATAATTATGCGTAAAATGTTGAACTTGTTATCCCCAAACACACAATGACCCCAAATCTAATAACTGCTGGAACTGTTATACAAGTGTTAATGTCTTAAGGACTGTTGACACAAATATCTAATAAGTGTTATACCACTAAATAAAAAAAGAGAAACAAATACTCCTTTTTATATTTAGTGGTTTCACACTAATCAATGGAGGGAACTGTTATATAAGACGAAACCATTGTCTAACAGTTTTCATATTTATTTGGTAACTGTTATACTATAATTCGTTAAACATATTAGAGATTTTACACTTCGTGCCGTAATCATTGAAGCTTGTAACTACCTAAATATAACAGTTAACATCTTTATCTAATAACTGTTATACTACGAAAAAGTTAACCACTTATATCCATCAGCACACAGTTGTTCCAAATCAATTCGTCGTTGGGACTGTCGTTAAAGTTGAAATCATTTTGAACAAATAACATAATTATCTGGTAACTGTAATACTAAAAACGTTAATTAAGCCATATCCTTCAATACCAGTAGTTCCAAAATGATAATTGTTACACTATAAACTTTTTTTAAACTTCTAAGGTTCACCTATTTATGCTGTTAAACGAGTAATCTTTGAAGCTGTTACACACGTCGGCACAATGGTATAACAGCTTTCATAAATAACCTTAAACTGTTATACTAAAAGAGAAAATAAATATTTTACGCCCACCTATTGATTCCAAGTGAACTAATCTTTCGAATTACATAATTGTGCGTGGTAATTATTATGCTATAAAACATCGAACTTGTGTTGCCAATCTTGGCATGATTGATCTTAACCGAGGATTTGTGAAAACTGTTATAAATTTTGAAATCTATATTCAAACGCAATTCCAAATTTGCCCATGAACATTCCATTATGGAACAGGGGCAAACTTCTCACATATCAATGAGTGCAGTCCGATTCAATTTTAAGCTCAACGATAAGAAGCCTCTTTTTATAGCCGTGTCCGGATGGTGAAACGCAGTGCGACACCTTTTTTGAGGATAAGTTTTTACATGGCATAGTACCTCACAAATGTCGCCAGGATTAGGAGCGGATAACCACCGCTGACTAACCTCTGCGCACATTACATAATTATTTGGTAGCTCTTATAAATACTAACACTGTAGTTCTAAGTCGAGTAATCCTTGAAACTGATATACAAGTTGAAATCATTGCACAACAGTTTTCTGAATTATATGGTAACTATTATCCTGTAAAATGTTGAACATTATTTTGCCATCTACACAGACTACAGACAGACCAAGTAATCTTTGGAACTTTTATACCACTTGGAACCAAATTGCAAAATTTTACAAAACTTAGGGGTAGCTTTTATTATATTAAACGTCAAACTTATTATGTCACCCCACAGAAGTTCGTTTAAAATCGTCATCGTTGGAAATGGCATACAAGTTGAAACCTTTATATAACAGTTAAAACAATTTTCTGGTAGTTGTTATACAAAGACTTCACTACTCATGTGCCCTTCTACACAAGATAATTAAAATTTGAGTAAATAATCAAAATTGGAGTAGTTGCTTGAACTGTTACCTTGGTTGGAAACATTGTATAACAGTTTTCATAATCATTTGGTAACTGTTATACATAAAAACGTTTAGTATTTTAGGCTTATCTACACATTGCGGTCAAGCGCCCTGGTAATAGTTTGAGTAACGAGCTTGCATTAACAGTGCAGCAGTAGCGGGTTCGACTTCTGCCTGCTTTTGTAAAATTTCTTTTTGTTTTAAATAGTTCTCATATAACGGTTGCAACTGTTATACAATTTGGATATATTGTATAATAGTGTACGTATCTATATGGTAACTGCTATACTATAAAACTTCAAATATGTTATATCCACCAATAGATATTGGTTATTGACCAAATAAACGTTGAAACTGTTATACAAGTTGAAAACTTTTATACTATACTAAATTTTAAATTTGTTGCTTATGTTGAATAGTGGTTCCAAATCGTGTGATCTTTGTATCTTTCACATAAACTGGAATTTTTATATAATAGTTTACAAAATTATCTAATCATCACAGTGATACAAGACATTTTATGCCGCTTTTCTATTACTGTGGTAGTCGTCGAGGAAAGCGTTGTGCAAAATTTTGGCAAGATGGGTCAATAAATGCGCTTGATGTGATTCTAGAAGTTAAAATCGGGCGATGTGTATACGGCAGCTATATCTAAATCTGAACCTATTTCCATAAAATTTATCTTTCATGTCGAGAGTCAAGAGAAAATCCTTCCTGCCAAAATTGGAGAGGATCGGTTAACAAATGACCATTTTGTTGCATTATTACTGCAAATCGGACGAACATATATATGGAAGCTATATATAAATCTGAACCGATTTCGAGCAAACTTTATAGGCAATCTAAAAGTCGTCGATGAAAGCGTTGTACAAAGTTTTGGGAAGATTAGTCAATAAATGAACTTGTAGTGGCTTTAGGAGTGAAAATCGGGCGACATATATATATGGGAGCTATATCTAAATCTGAACCGATTTTTTTGATACTCATCAATAAAGTCGAGAGTCATAAGAAAATCTTTCCTGCCAAATTTCGAGAGAATCGGTAGACAAATAACCATTTTATTGCAATATTAATCCAAATCGGACGAACATCTATATGGGAACTATATCTAGATCTGAACCGATTTTTTGCAATTTCAACAGACTTCATTTCTAGGCCGAAAAACATGACTGTACCAAATTTGAAGACAATTGGATGAAAACTGCGAACTGTAGTTTGTACACAAATTAACATGGACAGACGGACAAAGCTAAATCGAATCATTACTCCTGACTTTAGGTGCCAAAGCACCCAGACCTATAGCAAGGGCGGACAACATGCTACGATCCGATATCATCACCGCAGCTGTTAGATCTTTAGCATATTCCTGAAAGACTTAAAAACTTTTGCGTAATAGGTAGTACCTATTCTGAGATACAGAAATCTTTTTCTGCTCAACGGTTATATGTATATCCTTATTTATTTACCATTATGTGTGTCAATGAAAAAAACCAATTCAGTTTGTTGATTGATGTCTTGTACGAAGTTTCGGGAAGTACATCCGATTTCAATACGAAACTACTTCAGAAATATTTACGAAGTTTCGGAAGGTACGTCGGATTTCAATATGAAATAACTTCCGATATCGTTCAGAATTCATTACGAAATTACTTCCGAAAGCATTCAGAATTCATTACGAAGTTTCGGAAGGTATTTCCGATTTCAATACGTTATTTCTTCAGAAATCGTTCACAATTCTTTACGGAGTTTCGGCAAGAACGGACATAGCTAAATCGAAACATTACTCCCGACTTTAGGTGCCAAAGCACCCAGACCTATAGCAAGGGCGGACAACATGCTACAATCCGATATCATCACCGCGGCTGTTGGATCTTTAGCATATTTCTGAAAGACTTGAAAACTTTTGCGTAATAGGTAGTACCTATTCCGAGATACAGAAATCTTTCTCTGCTCAACGGTTACATGTCTTTATTTGTTTATCATTATGTGTGTCAATGAAAAAAATCAATTCAGTTTGTTGATTGATCTCTTGTACGAAGTTTCGGAAAGTACATCCGTTTTCAATACGAAACTACTTCAGAAGTCCTTCAGAAATATTTACGAAGTTTTGGAAGGTACGTCCGATTTTAATACAAAATAACTTCCGATATCTTTCAGAATTCATTACGAAATTACTTCCGAAAGCGTTCAGAATTCTTTACGAAGTTTCGGAAAATACTTCCCATTTCAATACGAAATTTCTTCAGAAATCGTTCACAATTCTTTACGGAGTTTCGGCAATAACGGACATTACTCCCGACTTTAGGTGCCAAAGCACCCAGACTATAGCAATGGCGGACAACATGCTACGATCCGATATCATCACCGCAGCTGTTGGATCTTTGGAGTCCATTTTTAGCTTATTCCTGAGAGACTTGAAAACTTTTGCGTAATAGGTAGTACCTATTCCGAAATACAGATATCTTTCTCTGCTCAACGGTTACATATCTTTATTTGTTTACCATTATGTATGTCAATGAAAAAAAATCAATTCAATTTGTTGATTGATCTCTTGTACAAAGTTTCGGAAAGTACATCCGATTTCAATACGAAACTACTTCAGAAGCTCTTCAGATATATTTACGAAGTTTCGGAAGGTACGTCCGATTTTAATACAAAATAACTTCCAATATCGTTCAGAATTCATTACGAAATTACTTCCGAAAGCGTTCAGAATTCTTTACGAAGTTTCGGAAAGTACTTCCCATTTCAATACGAAATTTCTTCAGAAATCGTTCACAATTCTTTACGGAGTTTCGGCAACAACGGACATTACTCCCGACTTTAGGTGCCAAAGCACCCAGACCTATAGCAAGGGCGGACAACATGCTACAATCCGATATCATCACCGCGTCTGTTGGATCTTTAGAGTCCATTTTTAGCTTATTCCTGAAAGACTTGAAAACTTTTGCGTAATAGGTAGTACCTATTCCGAGATACAGAAATCTTTCTCTGCTCAACGGTTACATATCTTTATTTGTTTACCATTATGTGTGTCAATGAAAAAAATCAGTTTGTTGATTGATCTCTTGTACGAAGTTTCGGAAAGTACATTCGATTTCAATACGAAACTACTTCAGAAGTCCTTCAGAAATATTTACGAAATCGTAAAGAAATCATTACGAAATTACTTCCGAAAGCGTTCACAATTCTTTACGGAGTTTCGGCAAGAACGGACATAGCTAAATGGAAACATTATTCCCGACTTTAGGTGCCAAAGCACCCAGACCTATAGCAAGGGCGGACAACATGCTACGATCCGATATCATCACCGCAGCTGTTGGATCTTTAGAGTCCATATTTAGCTTATTCCCGAAAGACTTGAAAACTTTTGCGTAATAGGTAGTACCTATTCCGAGATACAGAAATCTTTCTCTGCTCAACGGTTACATATCTTTATTTGTTTACCATTATGTGTGTCAATGAAAAAAATCAATTCAGTTTGTTGATTGATCTCTTGTACGAAGTTTCGGAAAGTACATCTGATTTCAATACGAAATTACTTCAGAAATATTTACGAAGTTTCGGAAGGTACGTCCGATTTTAATACAAAATAACTTCCGATATCGTTCAGAATTCATTACGAATTTACTTCCGAAAGCGTTCAGAATTCTTTACGAAGTCTCGGAAAGTACTTCCCATTTCAATACGAAATTTCTTCAGAAATCGTTCACAATTCTTTACGGAGTTTCGGCAATAACGGACATTACTCCCGACTTCAGGTGGCAAAGCACGATCCGATATCATCACCGCAGCTGTTAGATCTTTAGAGTCCATTTTTAGCTTATTCCTGAAGGCTTGAAAACTTTTGCGTAATAGGTAGTACCTATTCCAAAATACAGAAATCTTTCTCTGCTCAGCGGTTACATACATTCCGAGATACAGAAATCTTTCTCTGCTCAACGGTTACATATCCTTATTTGGTTACCATTATGTGTGTCAATGAAAAATAATCAATTCAGTTTGTTGATTGATCTCTCGTACGAAGTTTCGGAAGATACATCCGATTTCAATACGAAATTACTTCAGAATCCGATATCGTTCAGAATTCATTACGAAATTAGTTCCGAAAGCGTTCAGAATTCTTTACGAAGTTTCGGAAAGTACATCCGATTTCAATACGAAATTTCTTCAGAAATCGTTCACAATTCTTTACGGAGTTTCGGCAAGAAATTTTCCTTTCCGATTTCCCAAGATTTTTTTCAGATATCGTTCCAAAACCGGAAAGAATTCGTTCCGATTTTACTCCGACATTTCGACGTTTCGTTCCGAAATCATGTCAACTATCAACAATCAGCAGATTCTGAATAGTTTGAAAAATCTATGTTCGAGTCCCCCACAATAAGACTAGGATTTGCGCCAACATTTTGCATAAAGTCTTCAATAAAAGTTCGAAAAATACAAACTAAAGCACAAATTTAATTTTCGAAGGTTATTCTCGACTCCCCTTGACCATTCGAATTCTCTTCCCGATTTTTTTCTGGCCGGCATGCATATTGAAGTTTAACCTAAGAATGGATAACTACATATTTAGGATAATTTGTTTTGTTTTACTTTCTTTTTCTTAATTTTCTGTTTGGTTGTAGCTGTTTTTTTTTAATTTAAGTTTGAAAGTATAGAATTTTTCTATGAGCTCTTTTAAGCTTCGAAAACATGTGACGTCCGCAATCACCTTGAGTAGTTTTTTTGCGTTCGAAAATATATATTTTAGGCAAATAAAAACCTTTTGAACTGTGTGTATGCAAATCAAATAGCATACAGATATTCCTCTTTCCATGTTTGTATTCATCACCACAGTATAGGGAATATAAACGTTTTGTCATTCCATTTGCAACATATTGAAATATCCATTTCAGACCCCACAAAGTATACATATATATATCTGATCGTCTTAAAATTCTGAGACGATTTTAAGACACGGACATAGTTAAGTCTGTCAGTCTTTAAAAATTAAGATATTGAAATTCGGCACAGATCAGTATATCTTCCATACGGATGTTAAGCTCTTGAGTTAGCTAATTTGGACTTTATTTGGATATAGCCGCCACGTAGACCGATCAACCGATTCCGTGTATTAAGCCCATAGCATGCGCATTCATTACCAGTTTTCGCTGAAACTGGGAACTGTGAATTTTATTAGGCCCATCAACATCCGAGCCGAGGGTTGTTTACATCAGACCACATTTATATATAGCTGTCATTATTTATAACCAGATTTAGACGAATTTTTAGTCCTTTCTTTGTGCCAAATGTAGATGGGTGAGATCGAATCATAAATTGGTTAAGCTGCCGCATGGAATGATCTTCCGATTAAGGGTCTTAAAACAATAAAAGGCTCTTTTATTATCCAATTTCTTTGATATTTTGAACAGTGGGTTGTATTTCCCGATGTCCTTATCAATTGTGGTCAATGTCTGATCACATTTAGATATACCTGTAATAAATGCTGATTTAGTGCCCAATTTCGCTGAAGTTTGATAGCGTGGCATGCTTAAGGCCACTCTGTACCCAAACTAAATGTGACCCAGAAAGACCGACGTTATGAAATAAGACCCCAATGCAATAAAGCTCTAAACGGGAAATGATATAAAAGCCCAAATTAGGCTCTATTTCAAAATGAAAAGATAACCTCAAATTAAAAATGAAATGAGGCCGCGACGATATGAAAGAAAACTAAAATAAAATAAGGCCACAACATTTTTTGATTTCGTTTGAAATAATACCCCAGCAGTAACATAAAAAAGTGTTCCAATAAATGGCAACAGTAAATTAATCTTTTGCTCCCTTTGTGAAACTCCTACATTTTAGCAAAACGAAATAAAGCTCCAAAAATTAGGTTTGAGGTATAGTTTCGCTTCCAAATTTGGAGTTTTATTTCATATGAAATTAAGCCCTTATTGTCAAAGTTATATGAAGTCCCAAAAAATGATATAAAGCTCCAATTATCGTTGTTTTTATACATGTATAAAAATTTGGGAGGCCACCGTAGCGCAGAGGTTAGCATGTCCGCCTATGACGCTGAACGCTTGGGTTCGAATCCTGGCTAAACCATCAGAAACAATTTTCAACTGTGGTTTTCCCCTCCTAATGCTGGCAACATTTGTGAGGTACTATGCCATGTAAAACTTTTCTCCAAAGAGGTGTCGCACTGCGGCATGCCGTTCGGACTTGGCTATAAAATGGAGGCCCCTTATCATTGAGCTTAAACTTGAATCGGACTGCACTCATTGATATGTGAGAAGTTTGCCCCTGTTCCTTAGTGGAATGTTCATGGGCAAAATTTCCAATTTGCAAAAATTTGGGTATTTATTTCATTTTGCGTTTGGGCTTGAAATAAGACACAAATGCAACATTGGGGTCTTATTTCATTTCGCCAGATAGACAAATATTACCAATATTTGGATGTAACTAAATATATAGTAGATAGCTATAATTTTAAAGGATATTAAATATAACCATGGTTGTGGGTATTCAAAGTTCGCATGGACGAACTTAAAGCGCTTTTACTTGTTATACCCTCCACCATAGGATGGGAGTAAACCAATTTCGTCATTCTGTTTCTAACATTTCGAAATATGCATCTAAGACCCTTTAAAGTATATATTTCTTGATCGACATGACATTTTAAGTCAATCTAGCCATGTCCGTTCGTCTGTCTGCCGAGAGCACGCAAACTTTCGAAGGAATAAAGCTAGGCGCTTGAAATTTTTGCACAAACAATTTTCATTAGTGTAGGATTGTAAATGGGCCAAATCGGTAAATTTTTTGATATAGCTGCCATATAAACCGTTCTTGGATCTTGACTTATTGAGCCAATAAAGGGCGCAATTCTCGACCGATTTCACTGAAATTTTGCACGTGGTGTATTAGTATCACTTTCAACAACGTCTCTAAGTATGGTTCAAATCGGTTCATAACCTAATATAGCTGCCATATAAACCGATCATGGGTCTTAACTTCTTCTGCTTTTAGAGGGTGCAATTTTTATCCGATTTGCCTGTAATTTTGCACTCGGTTCATAATCTGGTATAGCTGCCTTATAAACCGATCTTGGATCTTGACTTTTTGAGCCGCTAGAGGGTGCAATTGTCATCCGATTTGGCTGAAATTTTGCACGAGATGTTTTGTTATGACTTTCAACCAATGTGCTCAGTATGGCGCAAATCGGTACATATCTTGATATAGCTGCCATATAAACCGATCTGGGATCTTGATTTCTTGAGCCTCTAGAGGGTACAAATCTTCTCATTTTTTCTGCAACGACTTCTCCCATGATTTTCAACATACGTGTCCAATATGCTCTGAATCGATCTATAGCTTGACATAGCTCCCATAAAAACCGATCTCCCGATTTTGCTTCTTAAGCTCCTACAAGGTGCAATTCTTATCCGAATGGACTGAAATATTTAAACAATGACTTCTGCAATGTTCAGCATTCCATTCATTTCCGAATGGTCCGAATCGGACTATAACTTGATTTAGCTCCAATAGCACAACAGTGATTATTTATTATTCTTTGTTTGCCTAGAAGGAGGTTCCGCGCATAGAACTCGACAAATGCTATCGATGGTGGAGGGTATATAAGATTCGGCCCGGCCGAAATTACCATGCTCTTGCTTGTTTTTTTTTTATTAGATGAGAAGCCTATAAAATAAATGTTGCCACTGAATAAATTGACGACAAGTGTCATGGAATACAACTTGCCTTAGAACTAGTTGTAGAAAATATTGTGATCATACCAACTGATAATACATTTAGTTCAAATCGGACTATTTAGTTAAGCTATCATATCACACCTATGTCCCATGCAACTTTCTTACTTAAATCATCGATATGTAAATTCCATGTGAATTTTATTTTACAGAGGTATTCCCAAATACTTTAGCGAGTGAAAAATTTATGCATCTCCAAACGCTACATTAAAAGGTGTGTAATTTTGGAGATTGCGTGGTTTTGTGGAATGAAGCAAAAGTCTATTTAACTGGCAATATTCCATTATAGCTCAGCATTGTGTTCCATTTGGGCTTTCAAAACTACTTCATGACTATATGGGTATGGATGGACAATATCAAAGTATATTGTAAATAAAAGGAATCCCAAGACGCTATCTTGCGGCTTCCCGTGATCCACTATACCAATGCCTCCTTTGACTCCATTAATCTCCACATATTGTTTCCTATTAACAATGTGGCTCTCCAACAGTTTCAATTCCTTTCCACGCATCCCATAATGTGGCAGCTTTGCCAACAGAACGTGCTCGCTGGTTTTAAAAGTATCAAATGACAATATGTAATTGGTTCTTTGCAAATTACAATCGAATCTGTTTCTCTTCGATACACAAAGTAGTGAGAAGAAAATGCAAAACACATTGGTTTGTCTCGAAGTCAAGCAATATAAGGGTAGAATCGATCTGCTGCGAAACATTTGGTCTAACTGTTTTTTTTTTTGGGATAACGAAACAATTTCATAAACAAAATACCATTACCATTAGGAATGCGAGTAAATGGAATGAGAAAAAAAAAAAACAAACAAAGAATTCAGTCTGTCCTAAAGTTTAGTGATGTGAACAAATCGGTGGTGCAAAAGAGTTTAATTTAAAAGAAATAAAGTGATATATTTTTGTTATCAATGTGACCTAAGAAAATAATATGAATGATAACCATGTAAAAAAGAAAAGAAAATAGAGGCTCAAGATGTCAAGACCCAAGATCGGTTTATATGGCAGCTATATCAAAACATGGACCGATTTCACCCATACTTAGCGCAGTTGTTGGAAGTGATACCAAAACACCACGTGCAAAATTTCAGTGAAATCGGATGAGAATTGCGCCATTTAGAGGCTCAAGAAGTCAAGACCCAAGATCGGTTTATATGGCAGCTATATTAAAACATGAACCGATTTGGCCCATTTACAATCCCGACTAGGTTTATCATAGTTCGATTGGTGGCAGAATAGGTCAAACACCCAAACAACTAGTATTCTTCTGTTGCAAATAGGACGCGAAAGGGGGTCAATCCACTACAAAAGCGGCCAACCCCATGTTAAATTCGCCGCACAAACACATTGGAGGTACACAGATGTGGAACTAGTACTGCTTACTACAAGATTGTTGTAATTCTACCAGAAAACTAGTTCCCTACATCAGCGGGTGATGATCTACAAAGTGAAATGCTTTTGAAAAATCATAAAATGCTGCTCCCACTCCTCCAACGAACAGTGGGAGAAAAAAAAACAAGAAGCAAAGTCGGCAGATCGGTTTATATGGGAGCTGTATCAAGCTGTAAATCGATTTAGACTATATTGCACATGTATGTTGATGGCCATGGGAGAAGCCGTTGCACAAAATTTGAGCCAAATTGGATGAGAATTACGCTCTCTAGAGACTCAAGAAGTCAAAATCCCAGATCGGTTTATATGGCAACTATATCAGGACCCAAGATCGGTTTATATGGCAGCTATATCAGGTTATGAACCGATTCGTACCATACTTAGCGCAGTTGTTGCAAGTAATATCAGAACCTTATGTGCAAAATTTCAGTCAAATCGGATGAGAATTGCGCCCTCTAGAGGCTCAAGTAGTCTAGACCCAAGATCGGTTTATACGGCAGCTATATCAAAACATTGACCGATTTGGCCCATTTACAATCCCAACCAACCTACACTAAAAAGAAGTATTTGTGCAAAATTTCAAGCGGCTAGCTGTATACTTTATGGGGTCATAGACGCATATTTCGAGGTGTTACAAACAGAATGACGAAATAGTATTCTATGGTGGAGGGTATAAAAACTAGTGAAAAATAGGCCATGTGAGAATGGGTAGGCAAATCTCTTAGTGGTTTGGCGCACGATCTCACTAATACCTGTTCTCACACGGTATATTTATACTCTACACCACCACTGTGGTACAGGGTATTATAGATTTATGCATTTGTTTGCAACGCTAAGAAGGAGAAGTGCTAGACCCATTGATAAGTATAGACTCAGAATCACTTTCTGATTCGATTTAGCCATGTCCGTCTGTTCGTCGGTGAGTCCATGTATTTTTGTATTCAAAGTGCAGGTCGTATTTGTTGTCCGATTGTCACGAAATTTTGCACATGTAACTTTTTTGGCCCAAGGACAAACGCTAATAAATTTGAAAAAAAAAAAAAAACGGTTCCAGATATAGCTCCCATATATATTTTTCATCCGATATGGCCTTTTAAGACCGTTGAAGCAACAATTTTGGTCCGATCTTCACAAAATTTGGCATGGGCCGTTTTATTCAACGTCCTCATATGTGCTAAGTTTCATAAAAATCGGTTCAGATTTAGATATAGCTCCCATATATATTTTTCATCCGATATGGCTTTTTAAGGCTGTAGAAACCACAATTTTGGTCCGATCTCTACAAAATCATGAGATGATTTAATTGACATCCCAATACGTGTGCAAAAGTTCGTCAAAATCGGTTTGGATAAAACTCCTATTTATATTTTATGCGTTTCGACTTTTAAGGCTGTAGAAGCCACAATTTTCGTACCATCGTAAGAAAATCGTATAAGGTTCTATTCGATATTTCAAGTCTGACTAAATTTGGATATAAGTGCTATCTATTAAAAGTATAACGTATACTCGGTGGTGCAGGTTATTTTATAGTCGGCTCCGCCCGACTTTTCATATCAGTGAGTGGCATCCGATTAATGTGTCAGCTCACTGGAAAAGGGCCTCGTTTTTCTTTTTTTGCCGCGTCCATACGGCGTGCAGGATACTTTACAAATGTAGTCAGCATGGGTAAGGGGATAACTACGGCTGAAAAATGTTCGCGCTGGGTTTGAATCCAGGCGCTCGGCATTATATATTCATACCCTCCACCATTCGATGGGAGTATACTAATTTCATTATTTCGTTTGTAACACCTCGAAATATTGATCTAAGACACCATAAAGTGTAAATATTCTCGATCGTCTCGACAATCCGAGTCGATCTTGACATGTCCATCCATGGACCGTATTTGGCACAGTTGTTGGAGGACATAACAGAACACCACATGCGAAATTTCAGCCCAATCGGACATAAATTGCGGCCTGTATGGGCTCAAGAAGTCAAATCGGGTAATCGGTTTATATGGGAGCTATAGTTATAGACCGTATTTGGCACAGTTGATGGAAATCATGGCAGAACACTGCACGCAAAATTTCAGTAAGGGCTTAAGAAGTCAAATCGGAAGATCGGTTTATATGGGAGCTGTATCTAAATCTGACCCGATATGACCCATTAGCAATCGACCTATACCAATAAGAAGTATCTGTGCAGAATTTGTAAGTGGCTAGCTTTACTCGTGTGACCGCTATCAGGATTTCGACAGACGTACGGAAGGACATGGCTAGATCGACTCAAAACGTCTCGATCAAGAATATAAAAACTTTTTGGAGTCTCAGACGAATATTTCGAGGTGTTACAAACTGAATGACAATATTAGTATAACCCCTCCCATGGTGGTGGGTACAAAAACACACCTATGTCGAACCCAAAATCGTAAACATGAGATAATGAAAATTTTGTGCAGAAGAAAAATTGAATTCGTCGTTCAGCAACCGAAAAAGATTCAGTTTCGAGCGACTGTTGTTTGTTCGTCTAGATTATTGTTCGACATCCACAAATAGGCTTTAAATCCATTACGACTTTTCGATTTTTTTTTTTTGGCTTTTTCGATTTTTATACCCGCCACCATAGACTGGGGGTATACTTACCTTATCATTCCCTTTGTAACACCTCAAATATTGATCCAGGATCCCATAAAGTACATATTTCTGCATCGTCTCGACATTCTGAGTCGATCTAGCTATGTCTGTCGAAATCACGATAGCGGTCGGAAGCTTAAAGCTAGTCTCTTGAAATTTTACACAGATATTTAATATTGATGTAGCTCGTTGGGGAGTTCAACCGGGTCATATCGTTTCTGATTAAGGCTCCCATTTAACCGATCTTCCGACTTGACTTCTTGAGCCCCTGGAAGCGCAACTATTGCTCGATTTGGGTAAAATTTTGCACATAGTGTTCTGTTATGACTTCCCACATTTACACCCAGTGAGGCTCAAATCGGTCTATTACCATACATAGCTTCCATATGAACCGATCTCCTGATTTGACTTCTTGAGCCCTGGAAGCCCAATTTTCATCCGATTTTGCTGAAATTGTACACATAGTATTCTGTTATGACTTTCAACATCAGCGCTAAGTACTGTCCAAATCGGTCTATAACTTGACATAGCTCCCATATGAACCGATCTCCTGATTTTACTTTTTGGGCCCCTGGCAGCGGCAATTTTTGTCCGATTCATCTAAACTTTCGCATATAGTGTTCTGTTCCGACTTCCAACAACTGTGCCAAGTACGGTCCAAACCGATCTATATAACCTGATCTAGTTCCCATATAAACCGATGCCTAGGCAAACCGGTCCCTCGTTTATCCTTGTTCGGTTCCTAGAGCTTTAACTTGTGGTGGTCTCACATAAGTTTCGTATGTAAATTGCAAATTTTTCCCATGAACATTACACTAAGGAACAGGGGCAAACTTCTCGCATACCAATGAGTGCAGTCCGATTCAATTTTAATCTCAATGATAAAGGGTCTCCTCTTTATAGTCGAGTCTGAACGGCGTACCGTAGTGCGTCCGTCCGTCTGTCTGTAGAAAGCACGCTAACTTTCGAAGTAGTAAAGCTAGCCGCTTGAAATTTAGCACAAATACTTTTTATTAGTGTAGGTCGGTTGGGATTGTAAATGGACCAAATCGGTCTATGTTTTGATATAGCTGCCATATAAACCGATCTTGGGTCTTGACTTCTTGAGCCTCTAGAGGGCGCAATTCTTGTCCGACTTGTCCGATTTTATTGAAATTTTGTTCGTAGTGCTTTGGTAGCACTTCCAACAACTGCGCTATGTATGGTTCAAATCGGTCCATGTTTTGATATAGCTGTCATATAAACCGATCTTGGGTCTTGACTTCTTGAGCCTCTAGAGGGCGCAGTTCTCATCCGATTTGACTGAAATTTTGCACGTAGTGTTTTGGTATCACTTCCAATAACTGCGCTCAGTGTGATTGAAATCGGTTCATAATCTTTTATAGCTGTCGTATAAACCGATCTTGGATCTTGACTTCTTGAGCCAATTGAGCGCGCAATTGTCATCAGATTTGGCTGAAAATTAGCATGAGGTGTTTTGTTATGACTTCTAACAAATGCCTTAAGTATGGTTCAAATCGGTTAATGTTTTGATATGGCTGCCATATAAACGGATCTTGGGTCCTGACTTCTTGAGCCTCTAGAGCGCGCAATTCTCATAAGATTTGGCTGAAATTTTGTACAACGGCTTCTCTCATGACCCTCAACATACGTGTCTAAAATGGTATCACTTCCAATAACTGCGCTCAGTGTGATTGAAATCGGTTCATAACCTTGTCGTATAAACCGATCTTGGATCTTGACTTCTTTAGCCAATTGAGCGCGCAACTCTCATCAGATTTGGCTGAAAATTTGCATGAGGTATTTTGTTATGACTTCCAACAACTGCGCTAAGTATGATTTAAATCGGTCCATATTTTGATATAGCTGCCATATAAACCGATTTGGGATCTTGACTTCTTGAGCCTCTTGAAGGCTCAATTCTTCTCCGATTTGGTTGAAATTTTGTACAACGGCTTCTCTCATGACCTTCAACATACGTGTCTAAAATGGTTTGAATCGATCAATAGCTTAATACAGATCCCATATAAACCGATCTCCCGATTTTGCTTCTTGAGCCCCTACAACGCGCAATTCTTATCCGAATGAACTGAAATATTACACATTGACTTCTACAATGTTCCGCATTCATTTGTGGTCTGAATCGGACTATAACTTGATATAGCTCCAATAGCAAAACAGTTTTTATTCAATATTCTTTGTTTGCCCAAAAATAGATACCGCGCATAGAACTCGACAAATGCGATCCATGGTAGAGGGTATATAAGATTCGGCCAGGCCAAACTTAGCACGCTCTTACTTGCTTGACATTAAATTCTCTTATTCGACTTTTTGAAACAGTTAAAGTCGACTTTGACTTCTTTGCTCAAAAAGGCGATTGCTCGAAAGTCGATCCCTAGTACGCACACATACACATCAGCACCACCGCAAAATCATTTGTGGTTTTGTTCAAGTCAGTTGCGATGATTAGAGTTGAATGGTTGTTGTAGCTGCTTTGTTTCAAAGAGGTAACTATTTTTGCGGTGCACCGCAAATGCGATACACCGCTGGTGATCTCTGACTCGGAATGCGTTGCTATTACCTGCTGCAATTTTCTATCCACTCTCATAGCCATAGTGGCTCTTTTATACCTGCATGTTTATGGCATGGGCATTAAGGAATGTCTCCAGTGCCCTAGCAGGCGTGGTTCTCAATGTCCCATTTATGTTAGGACAACAGATTTTCTTGCCTATGGTAAAAACAAGCTAAAAGTTTTGCCGAAGCTCAAGATTTACTCTAATTGACTCAGTTTGTATTTGCATTACATTGTGCAAATCAAATCTGTTAATAATAGAGACTTCTAAGCCTTCGAATTGTTTAAGGGTTTAGCAGAAGGGATATATATTTCTTTTTTCTTTCGCAATCGAAACTAACGTGTCTGCCGTAAACAATGGTCCTATTATCACTGAGTATAGAACGTAAAACAAAAAAACTCTCTAAGGTCTACATTCTTCTTTTCTTGTGTTTCTGTTATTTTTGGCTAGTGAAAAAGTAAATTTCATTGACATAATATTTGTAAATACCATACTCGCTCACATGTGTGAGTAGCTGTGGCATAAGAATTGAAGTTATTAGTTGGTTGTTTTTTAAAAAAAATTTCATAGAATGTTTTTTTTGGTTGATATAATGGCATATTTGCCAGCGCGAGCTTAAAAAAATAAAAGCTGAAAAACAGAATGTTTGATTTTTTTTTTTAGCTAAGCAAATGACGTCTAACACGAGCTGTTTGCCTGAATGGTGTCGGTGTGTGTGGGTGTGTGTGTGTGTGTGTTATCAAACGGAAATCTTTTGTCTTCGATCGGTATTTGCCATGGGAAAAATGTGGGGTGGGCCAAAAAATGGTATAAATATGGCGATAACGATATCTAGGATCATCATAGTTTTGGCCGATATCGACCAGAGCTTAATAGCTGAATAGCCAAAGAAATATGAAATTATTTCTAAGTGCCACTCTGGCCATTATGCTGGGCATAATGGCCCAGGCCCCTAGGACCCAGGCGGCGACCAGTTTGAAACTTGGTAAGTGACTGGACTTGGACCTAAAGTCAAATTAAAACTTTTGTTATGCAGGTGGCAGCGGAGGTCTCTTTGGCGGTCTTGGTAATCTCGCAAACAATCTGATTAATACTGGAGCCAACATTGCTGGCAACATTATTGACACTGGCGCCAACGTTGCTGGCAACATGATTAACACTGGCGCCAACATCATGGGCGGAGGCATTAACACAGCGACCAACATCCTGAACGGCGGCTGGGGCACTGGCGGCCAGATTAACTTCGATTATGGAGCTCTTCTGGGTCAATTCGGTGTCTTTGGCGGCAACGGTAATGTTGTCCTCAATTGGAATTCCGTACTGAGCCAGGGTCCCGATGCCCAAGGCAATTTCGATCTTGGTCTCTTGCTGAGCCAATTCGGCTTTACCGGCAATGTAGCCAAGGGTCAATTGCTGATCAAATGGGACTCCATGTTGAAAGTACAGCCCGATGCTGCTGGCAATATTAGCATTAGCCATCTGCTTGGCCAGATTTTCGGTGGCGCCAATGGCAGCACCACCATTGAATGGAACAGCGGTGCCCCACAAACTCAGATCGTTATCAATTGGGACATGATTAAGGGTGTCCAACCCGATGCCAGTGGCAACATTGATCTGGGAGCCCTGCTCGCTCAATTCGGTTACAATTTGGGCTCAGGCAAATACATCATCAGCTGGAGTGATTGGCAAAAATTGCAACCCAATGCCTCTGGCCAAATCGATTTCTCCAGCATTATTGGTCAGTTGAATGGAGCTCAGAGCACCATCACCCTCAATTGGCAGAATATTCTCAGCAATTTGGGTGTTGGCAACGATGTCACCGCCATCAATGTCAATGTCAATGCCTTCAAGAGCCTTAAGCCCTCTGCCTCCGGCACCGTAGACGTTGGACCTATGCTCGGCAGTTTTGGCATTAACATTCCTTCCTTGGTGGTCAATTGGGATACCATCCAGAACTTGCCCAGCGATGCCTCCGGCAATATGGATCTGTTGGCCCTGCTCAAGCTGTTGAACGTCAACGTTGAAGGAGCACCCACCACCACTGAATCCAACATCACTATCACCTGGGACATGATTAAGAACGCTCAACCCGATGCCAATGGCAACATTGATTTGGGAGCTCTGCTAAGTCAATTCGGTTTCAATTTGGGCACTGGCAAATACATCATCAGCTGGAATGACTTCCAGAAGTTGAGTCCCGATGCCTCTGGCAAAATCGATTTCACCACCATCCTGGGACAATTGAATGGATCCACCCCCACCACCACCATCACCTTCAACTGGAATGACATTCTCCACCAATTGGGAGTTGGCAGCGATGTCACCGCCATCAATGTCAATATCAATGCCTTCAAAAACCTCAAGCCCTCGGCCTCTGGCACCGTAGACATTGGACCTATGCTCAGCAGTTTTGGCGTAAACATTCCTTCCTTGGTGGTCAATTGGGATACCGTCCAGAACTTGCCCAGTGATGCTTCTGGCAACATTGACCTGTTGAACCTGTTCAAGCTGCTCAACATCAACATAGAAGGTGCACCCACCACCGTAGTACCTCAAGGCAACATCGTTATCACCTGGGACAGCATTAAGGGCGCTCAACCTGATAGCAATGGCAACATTGATTTGGGAGCCCTGCTCACTCAATTCGGTTACAATTTGGCTCCCGGCAAATACTTCATCACCTGGAATGACTTCCAGAAGTTGATTCCTGATGCCTCCGGCAAAATCGATTTCACTACCATCCTTGAACAGTTGAACCCCAATGGCGGCAACCCCAGCACTCCCACCACACCCAGCGAAGTTCCTCAAGGCAACATCGTTATCACCTGGGACAGCATTAAGGGCGCTCAACCTGATCTCAATGGCAACATTGATTTGGGAGCCCTGCTCACTCAATTCGGTTACAATTTGGCTCCCGGCAAATACTACATCACCTGGAATGACTTCCAGAAGTTGATTCCTGATGCCTCCGGCAAAATCGATTTCACCACCATCCTGGGACAATTGAACCCTAATGGCGGCAACCCCAGCACACCCAGCGAAGTCCCTCAAGGCAACATCGTTATCACCTGGGACAGCATTAAGGGCGCTCAACCTGATCTCAATGGCAACATTGATTTGGGAGCCCTGCTCACTCAATTCGGTTACAATTTGGCTCCCGGCAAATACTACATCACCTGGAATGACTTCCAGAAGTTGATTCCTGATGCCTCCGGCAAAATCGATTTCACCACCATCTTGGGACAATTGAACCCTAATGGCGGCAACCCCAGCACACCCACCGAGCCAACTGGCCCAGTCTATTCAATGATGGTTAACCTCAATGATGTTTACAGCAAATTGAACATCCCCAGTGGCAACAAGATCATTCTTGGCGTTGACACTTTGAAGAATCTCAGGCCTGATAACTCTGGAAATGTTGATATCGGCAGCTTCCTTCAACACTTTGGCATACCCAGCGGCAGCTTCGTTGTCCCCCATAGCCTCGTGCAGAGTTTGCCAAGTGATGCTTCGGGCAAAATCGATTTGTTGACACTTTTGAAGCACTTCAACATTGGCTTCACTTATGGCGGCAATGGCGAACCTTCCCAACCCATCAGCATCAATTTGGATGACCTTTACAACCGTTTGGGCTTCACCAAGGGCAGCACCATCAAAATGAGCATTGACACCCTGAAGAGCCTCACCCCCGATTCCTTCGGAAATGTAGATGCCGGACACTTCCTGCAATCTTTGGGCATTGGCAACGGTTCCTATTTGATTAACTACAACGTCGTCCAGAACCTGCCCACCGATGCCGAAGGAAAGATCGATTTGTTGACCCTGTTCCAGAAGTTCAACATCGACTTCAACTATGGCGGCCAGAACCAACCCACTGAACCCCTTGTTGTCAATATCGATGATATCTTCAGCAAGTTGGGCTTCGGACCCGGCAGCACTGTGACCATCGGCATTGACAACTTGAAGACTATCAAGCCCGATGGCCATGGTAATGTGGATATTTCCTACTTCCTGCAACAGCTGGGCATCAACACCGGCTCCTATCTGATCAACTACGATGTTATCCAGAATCTGCCCAGTGATGCTAATGGCAAAATTAATCTTCTGACCTTGCTCGAAAGATTAGGCATTAACTTTCAATATGGCAACGGCACACCAACCGGACCCACCGAAGTCTTTTTGGATAAAATTCACGAAAAGTTCAACATTCCCAAGGGCAACACCATCACCATGAGCGTTGATACCTTGAAAAATCTGCATCCCGATGCCCAAGGCAACGTGGATATCAGTGCTTTCCTTAACAACATGGGCATTCCCAGCGGTTCGTACTTGGTCAGCTATGATACAATCCAAAATCTGCCCACCGATGTCAATGGCAAAATTGATCTGCAAACCTTGCTGAACCAATTCAACATTAAATTTTACTATGGCAACGGCAGCCCCAGCGAGAACCAACCCACCATCAGCATCCAGGACATCTACACCAAATTCGGCATTAAAGAGGGTAGCAAAATCAACATCAGCGCTGCCCCTTTGAAGAACCTCAAACCCGATTCGGCGGGTAAGGTAGATGTAGGTAACTTCCTTAAGCCTCTTGGCGTTCCCTGTGACTCGCACATTGTCGATTTTGGACTTATCCAATCTCTGCCAACCGATCCCACTGGAAATATCGACTTGGTCACCCTGCTTGACAACCTCAATGTTGTGGTTACCGGTAGGGAACCCACCAAACTGAACCTCGACGATATTCTCAATATGCTGACTCAGCTCAGCTCTATCAACGGTGGTCACAGCATCAGCATAGACATCAATGGCATCAAGAACCTCGTGCCCAACTCCAACAACGAAATCGACATTGGACCTCTGCTACAAAAATTGAATTTGGGCAATGGTGGCTCGTATTTCATCAATTGGGACTTCATCAAGAACATGCCCAACAACCCCACCGGATCCATTGATCTGTTGACCTTTCTTAACAAATTGACTTCCGGCAATCCCGTCTGGGAAGAAGCACCCAAAGAACCCAACAACATTGACCTCAATGCTCTTTTCAATCAATTGAACGGTGGCTCCACCATAAACATCAACCTCCAAGGTGTCTGGCCTAACTCCAACAACGAAGTAGATCTCGGACCTCTTCTATTGCAATTGGGCATTGGCAATGGTGGTCAATTCCTTGTCAATTTCAACACTTTGAAGGAACTCCAAGGTCCCAATGGTAACATTAATTTGACAACTCTAATTAGCAAGTTGCCAAATTTTAACGGCGGTGGTAGCACCACCATTGAATGGAACACTCATCCTACACAACCCAGTAACATTGACATCAGCGCCATTATCAACAAACTGGTAAACCAAGGTAGCAACACCGTAACCCTCAACGTCGAAGGACTCAGGCCCAATGGCAATAATCAAGTAGATATCGGACCATTCCTACAACAATGGGGTCTTCCCATTGGCGGTACGTTCAATGTCGACATCAACTTTTTAAAAAACATGGAAGGACCTAGTGGAACTATTGACTTGAGTGCTCTCCTCAACTTCTTGAAACCCCAACTAACTCAACATCAAACATGGAATATTCCCGGAGAAACAGTTTGGCAAATACCAGAAATGAATTTGCCCGAGAAAGAAATTCCCGGCTTTGAAATTCCAACAGGACACGTTCCAACAGATGTGCCAGTAGCTGAAATTCCAACTATTGAAATTCCCCAACAACCCGAAGAAACCCATTGGGTCCCTGAACAGCCTGAAGAACCCCATTGGGTGCCAGAACAACCTGAGGAGCCTCATTGGGTGCCTGAACAACCTGAAGAACCCCATTGGGTACCAGAACAACCTGAGGAGCCTCATTGGGTACCTGAAACACCAGAAGAACCTCACTGGGTACCAGAACAACCAGAGGAGCCTCATTGGGTGCCAGAAACACCAGAAGAACCTCACTGGGTACCAGAGCAACCTGAGGAACCTCATTGGGTGCCAGAACAACCCGAACAACCAACCTGGGTACCACAACAACCTGAAGAACCCCACTGGGTACCAGAGCAACCTGAAGAACCCCATTGGGTACCAGAACAACCCGAACAGCCAACCTGGGTACCAGAACAACCTGAAGAACCCCACTGGGTGCCAGAAACACCTGAAGAACCTCACTGGGTACCAGAGCAACCTGAAGAGCCCCATTGGGTGCCAGAACAACCTGAACAACCCACCTGGGTACCAGAACATCCTGAAGAACCCCACTGGGTGCCAGAAACACCTGAAGAACCTCACTGGGTACCAGAGCAACCTGAGCAACCAACCTGGGTACCAGAACAACCTGAACAACCAACCTGGGTACCAGAACAACCCGAACAGCCAACCTGGGTACCAGAACAACCTGAAGAACCCCACTGGGTGCCAGAAACACCCGAAGAACCTCACTGGGTACCAGAACAACCTGAGGAACCCCATTGGGTACCAGAACAACCTGAACAACCTACCTGGGTACCAGAGCAACCTGAAGAACCCCACTGGGTGCCAGAAACACCTGAAGAACCTCACTGGGTACCAGAACAACCTGAACAACCAACCTGGGTACCAGAGCAACCTGAAGAACCCCATTGGGTACCAGAACAACCTGAGCAACCAACCTGGGTACCAGAACAACCCGAAGAACCCCACTGGGTGCCAGAAACACCTGAAGAACCTCACTGGGTACCAGAGCAACCTGAAGAACCCCATTGGGTACCAGAACAACCCGAACAACCAACCTGGGTACCAGAGCAACCTGAAGAACCCCACTGGGTACCAGAACAACCCGAAGAACCTCATTGGGTGCCAGAACAACCCGAACAACCAACCTGGGTGCCAGAACAGCCTGAAGAACCCCACTGGGTACCAGAACAACCAGAAGAACCTCATTGGGTGCCAGAACAACCCGAACAACCAACTTGGGTTCCAGAACAGCCTGAAGAACCCCACTGGGTACCAGAACAACCTGAGGAACCACATTGGGTGCCAGAGCAACCTGAACAACCAACCTGGGTTCCAGAACAACCTGAAGAACCACACTATGAACCAGAACAACCCGAGGAACCTCACTGGGTGCCAGAGCAACCTGAACAACCAACCTGGGTTCCAGAACAACCTGAAGAACCACACTATGAACCAGAACAACCTGAGCAACCTAACTGGGTACCAGAACAACCTGAGCAACCTAATTGGGTACCAGAACAACCTGAGGAACCAACCTGGGTACCAGAACAACCTGAGCAACCAACCTGGGTACCAGAACAACCTGACCAACCAATCTGGGTACCACAACAACCTGAAGAACCTACCTGGGTACCAGAACAACCTGAGCAACCTAATTGGGTACCAGAACAACCTGAAGAACCTACCTGGGTACCAGAACAACCTGAGCACCCAACTTGGGAACCTGAACAACCCGAAGAACCACATTGGGTACCAGAAGAACCACAAGAACCAAGCTGGGAACCTGAACAACCTCAAGAACCAACCTGGGTACCAGAACAACCTGAGCAACCAACCTGGGAACCTGAACAACCCGAAGAACCAACCTGGGTACCAGAACAACCTGAGCAACCAACTTGGGAACCTGAACAACCCATTGTACAACCTGAAGAACCTGAACAACCAACTTGGGAACCAGAAAATCCCGAAGTACCAACATGGGAAGAAGAAACCCCTTCAGTTGAACCAACTCCTGAGGAACCCACTTATCCTTATCCTGAAGAAGAACCCTCTTGGCCATTTGAGCCCGAGGAGCCAAATTGGCCCGTTGAACCTGAGGAACCCTCTACTCCAGAACTGGAACCCAAACCTGAGGAGCCCTTCCCCGTACCAGAAGAACAACCCTTCCCACAACCCTTCCCCGAGCCTTGGAGACCAAATTGGGATATTACTGGAAGACCTGGTTTCTATCCACAATTCTTCTACCAACTTCCCCAACACATTCGCGAAATTCTCATTAGGTTCTTGCATGGCTATCCTGGTTTCGATCTTAGTCTCAGACCTGACTATCGTCTCATCATCGAATTGCTGCATCAATTGAAATATGTACCAACCTTCGGCAGGGATCCTATGACTTACGATCCTCTCATTGCCAACTTGATGTTGCAATTGTATGGAAGGCCCAGCTTTGACATCGATTTCACTTTGCACTCATATTTGATACGCCAACTTTATGATATGCCCAGCCGCAATTACTTGCTACGTTTCTTGTACGATATGCCAACGTATGACCTCTTGACTCTCTATTTGCACGGTAGCCGCAATCCTTGGGATTTCGTGGGTCAGCCCAGCCCTCGTGATTATTTGTTGCGTTTGTTGTATGGACCCTCGATTCCATCATACTTCTGGCGCAACATCTATGGCAACCCAATACCTGGATATCCTCATCATGGCCGTCCCCATCACGGACACCCCCATCACGGACATCCCCATCACGGATATCCTCATGGACCTCATTTCCCCAGTCATGTCGTCTTCCCAAGACCAACACATGGTCATCCCGGTTTCCCCAATAGTGGACGTCCTGGACATTTCCCCATTTCCATAAATGGTCGCCCAGGTACCGGCTTCCTGCCCAACTTTGGTAAACCCTCAACCTTCCCCAGTTTCCCATCAGGCAAGCCTTCATACCCAGGTACTGGATTCTTGCCCAGCTCTGGTAAGCCCTCAACCTTCCCCAGTTTCCCATCAGGTCTTAGACCCGTTGGCGGTCATTTGATCGGAAATATGCAAATCACTGTCACACATCCTGGCAGCCCCGCTGTTACCATTCCCGCCAATTTACCCAAGCTGCCCACCATCCAACAGTTCCTTAACAATTTCGCTAACAACCCCAGCAATGGCAAGGGACCCGTCACCACCTACCCCAGCATTACCACTCTGCCCAACAACTTCCAGTTCCCAGGCAGTGGTAGTCCCTCCAGCAGTGGTGGTGCACCCAGCACTCAAAATTTCCCAGGCACTGGTGGTTTGCCCAACTTTGGTAATTTCCCCAGTTCTCCAAACCCAACCATGGGAAACTTTTTCAATAGCTTGAAAAATCACTTTGGGTCAGGAGCCCGCCCCAATTTCGGCAGCATGTTCGGCAACTCGCTTGGACTCCCACCCCAGCCACGTGCGGTTAATGCCTAATTTTTATTTTTTATTCTAAATTAATATGTAATTAAATTTATTAAACTAACAACCAAAAAAAAAAAAATTATAATTATTATCGAAAAATCAACGAATCAATAAAAAACGATTAAATTTTATTTGAAATTGGCAAAAAGAAGTTTGACTATTCTCAGTGAAGTTCATTTGAAAGAGTTGGCAGCTCAACTGCGCGGTTGAAATTGTATACGGGTCAAATAGCTTTAGGCACAAATAAAGCTTTTACATAAGCTGATGTTTCCATTGAACATTTTAAGCCTCTATGACCGATTTTGCTGAAATTTCAAACATTAAGGTATTTTGAGCCTCCCGACGTTCGACCGAAACATGGTTGAGATCGGACTATATTTAGATACAGCTGCCATATAGGCCGATCTGTCGATAAAGGGTCTAAAGCCTATAAAAGCTTTATTCATTACCCGATTTCGCTGAAATTTTAAAATGTGAGTTACCTTAAGCTTCCAGGCATACAGTCCAATTATGGTTCCGATCGAAATATATTTAGATATAGCTGCCATATAGACCGATCTGACGATTAAGGGTCTGAAGACCATTAAAAACTTTATTATTGCCCGATTTTGCTGAAATATGAAATAGTAAATTGGTTTAAGCCTCCCGACATTTGAATCGAATATGGTTCAGTAGAATAAGTTGGACTGTTTAAATTCACATTAATTATGCATGGAGAGTTAATTACTTCTTAATTACTTCTTTATTACTTCTTAATTACTTCTTTAATGGGGTCAAATCATGTTGTTATAAAACTGTCATTGATATGGAAATTATGTAGCCCTTTTTTTGTTAGGGGATCCTCATTGTACATTGATATCTATGCTATGTCACCCTTTCTTGTTGTGGGATCCTCATCATGTTGTTATAAAACTGTCATTGATATGGAAATTATGTAGCCCTTTTTTGTTAGGGGATCCTCATTGTACATTGATCTCTATGTTATGTCACCCTTTCTTGTTGTGGGATCCTCATCATGTTGTTATAAAACTGTCATTGATATGGAAACTATGTAGCCCTTTTTTGTAAGGGGAATGGGGGATTCGAACTTGTGTAAGCTGCTATTTCGATTAGGAATTTGGGATCCTACGTTTTTAGTTCTGGGTGTTATTTTTAAGGGGGGGATGGTGTTGATTTAACTGATAAGTGGGATTGAAACTATTTGGTTCGTCAATTATTGAGTTATAAAAATTCATTGAGTGTGACCCTCACTGTATGCTATGGGTCTTGCTCATTTCTTGTGTGTTGCTCATTTCTTGTGTGTTGCGGTAAGGTAGAAAAAAGGGAATGTTTGGTTTAATTATTATCTAATAATTGTTTTCATGGGTGCCTTAGTTGGGGATTAATGTTGACTTTTTTCCACTTAAAGTGTGACCGTCACTGCATGTTATGAATGCTGTGGCACTTGCGCATTTCTTGTGTGTGTGTGTTGTAAAGTGTGTAGGATATGTTTATTAAGGGGTTGATGGTCGTTTTCTAACTCTGAGTTTTTAATATTTTGGTCTCTATATGTTGCCCGTGAGTGGTATCCATAAAGGCTTCATTGTGTTGTGAAATGCGACTAGGTAGTAAGGAATATAATCTGTGTGATTTCTAATAAAAACACGAAAGAATTCGAAAGAATTGTCGTTTTTGGAGTGGAGATCAGTCACCCAGAAAAAGTCACAGTTTGATGCGGTTTATGGGCTGGTGGCATTATTGGACAGTACTTCTTTAAAGATTATGCGAATCGTAACGTAATTGTGAATGATGAGCGCTATCGTGAGATGATATCCAAATTTTGTTTGCCCAGAATGCAAGAGCTTGACTTCATTGCCATGTGGTTTCAACAAGACGGTTTCACATGTCACCCAGCACGCGTAACAATGGACTTATTGAGAGGCGAGTTCGGTGAACATATTATTTCACGTTCGGGACCGGCCGGCTATTTTAAAGCTCACGTCCATACAGACAAGCCCGCTTCAATTGACGCATTGGAAGACAACATTGAAGCATTTATTCGTGAGATACCGGCCGAAATGTTAGAAAGAGTATGCCAAAATTGGACTAAGGGGATGGACCATTTTAGGCGCAGTCACGGTCAACATTTGCATGAAATAATCTTCAAACATTAAACTATATGGACCGTGTTATCGATTCAAATAAAGATTTCATGAATATTTCTTAATTTTATGTGTTTTTTTTTGTTTTTGAAAAACTTTCCTATAGCTCCTAAAAAATCACCCTTTGTATATAGATGTAACATAATTTTATTATAATTACATCAGTTTAAACATGTGAACAAAAAATTGTTCAACAATGTGAGGCCTCACAAAGTCAACAAATCATAAGTGACGATGAGGAATGTATTCCTGCAAATTCTATCCAGGAAATATTTCCAAACAGCCAGCCTATACCTGGATCGGTCGAAGACGATATGTTGCGGAAATCGGAAGAGGAGAAAGAGACCGAAATCCAGTTATTTTTAGTATTTTAGAAAAGTTTTTATAAATTTCCTGTAAAAGTATATAGAATTATAAATGAAATTTAAGAGAAATTTATATATTGGGTTGCCCAAAAAGTAATTGCGGATTTTTCATATAGTCGGCGTTGACAAATTTTTTCAAGCTTGTGACTCTGTAATTGCATTCTTTCTTCTGTCAGTTATCAGCTGTTACTTTTAGCTTGCTTTAGAAAAAAAGTTTAAAAAAAGTATATTTGATTAAAGTTCATTCTAAGTTTTATTAAAAAAGCATTTACTTTATTTTAAAAAATCCGCAATTACTTTTTGGGCAACCCAATATAACTAGCTGACCCGGGCCCGCTCCGCTGCTCCCTCTTTTACTTTATATGAAGCAAAAGTTTCCTTGGTATGATTATTTTCGACAATTAAAGAGCTTTTAGTGAAATACCATATGATCTTTATTGGTCTACGAATTTAAGTTTAGATGTATGGTGTACTCCATTCTTAAAATACTTTATTTCAACCCGATATTCCGACGATATCTGATTAAGGGGTGGTTTTCGGGGGTTAGGTGGTCCCCCAGTTACTTGGCCCTGCAAAAATATCAGCATCGTGCTCTCCTTTCAAATACCATTTATTTAAACCCCATATTGCAATTGGTTTAGGGGAGTTTAAACGATGAGGCGTCCCTCAAACACATGGCCCCAAAATTGGTTATTAAATTCGTTTTCTAATCTCAAATACCTTTCATTTGAGCCACATACTGGCATGGTCGAAAAATGTTTACCCTTTAGGGGGTATTTTGGAGAAGGGGTCATGCCTAAAATACATGGCCCTACATTTGAATATCAATTTCGTATTCTACTCCCAAATACCTTTATTTGAGCCCTATATTGCGATGGTCAGTACAAAAATTGCTGTTTGTGGGTTTTTTTTTTTGGGAAAGGGGTATCCCCAAGAAAACTGGTCCCGAAAGTGGATATCAATTTTTGCTTTACCCCCCCAATACCTTTTATTTAAGCTCCACATTGACATGGCCAGTAAATATGCCCGATTTTGGGATGTTTTGGGGATTGGTGTGGTCCCTCAAACCCTAAGCCCGGAAAATATATCTGCAACGTGCTCTATTCTCATATATCTATATATCATTTATTTGAACCCTATATTACCATTGGCCTCAAAATTAGATATCAAATTCGTTTTCTAACCTCATTTAAACTCCTTATTGCAAAAGTCAGCAAATAAGTCCAGTTTGGGGCATTGGCCCCAAAAACTATAAATATTTAGTTCCATTTTCTTTAAGACCCAAATTGTCTTGGTGAGCAAATACGTCTTATTTGGAGGTTGTTATGGTGTGGGGACGTCCCCTCTAATGTTGATGATACGTGGTCTACTCCCAAATATCTTTAGTTTGAGTCCCATATTTCCATAGTCGGTAAACTTGACCGGCTGGGGGGTCTTTTGCGGGATGGGCGGCCACTCAGTGAGTTGGCCTTAAAAATATATATGGGATTCTTGTTCTACACTAAAAACCGTCTTATTTGGGCCTCATATTACAATAGTCAGCAAATACTTCCTATTTGGGTGGTGTTGTGGGGGTGAAGTGGTCCCATAGACATTTTTCCCGAAAATTGATATCAGATTCGTGCTATACTCCCCAAAGACCTTTCATTTGAGCCCCATATTGCTATGGTCGTAAATTAATCCCCTTTGTGGGATGTTTTTGGTGAGAGGCGGCCCCCCAAACACTTGGTCCCATATTT
This sequence comes from Stomoxys calcitrans, assembly GCF_963082655.1. Lineage (NCBI taxonomy): Eukaryota > Metazoa > Arthropoda > Insecta > Diptera > Muscidae > Stomoxys > Stomoxys calcitrans. Next base: position 164,681,450 of record NC_081555.1, on the reverse strand, counting down.
GAATATCAGATTCGAATTCTAGACTCAAATACCTTGATTTTAAGCCCCAATATTCCCATGGTAAGTAAATAAATCCTGTTTGGGGGTGTTTTGGGGAAGGGGTGGATCCCCCGAAACGTGGTCCCACATTTGAATATTAGATTAGTATTCTACTCGCAAATACCTTTCATTTGAGTCCCATAATGCCATGGTCGGTAAATATTTCCGTTGGAGTGGTCTCCCTAACACATGGTCCGACAATTGGATATTTGATTTCTTATCCTAAATACCTTTCATTTGAGTCCCATATTGTCGGGATTCGTCTAAATATATGTTTAGTAGGTTTTAGGAATCGCTTAAATCGCGCCACCCATCTCCGAGATGTGGCGTTTCTGAAAATTAGAGTAACGGGGAGGGTCCGTCCCCCCTTCAGATATCAAAAAATGTATTACCCTATTTTCACCACGGGATCATTATGCACAATCTGTGAAAATTTCAAAAAAATCGGTTTAGCCGTTTCTGAGTCTATAAGGAACACACAAACAAACATGTCCATGTTAATTTGTGTACAAACTACAGGGCACAGTTTTCATCCGATCGTCTTCAAATTTTGTACAGGCATGTCTTTCGGCCTAGAGACGAAGTCTATTGAAATTGGAAAAATTGGTGCAGATCCGGATATAGCTCCCATATATATGTTCGTCCGATTTGGAGTAATAATGCAATAAAATGGTCATTTGTCAACCGATTCTCTCGAAATTTGGGAGGAAGGATTTTTTTTACGACTGTCGACATTACTGGTGAATGGAATGATGGAAATCGGTTTAGATTTAGATATAGGTCTCATATATACATATCGCCCGATTTTCACTCCTAGAGCCACTCTAAGCGCATTTATTGACCAATCTTGCCAAAATATTGCACAACGCTTTCCTCAATGACTAGCACAATATACATAGAGTTTGGTCAAAATCGGTTCAGATTTAGATATAGCTCCCATATATATGTTCCTCCGATTTGCAGTAATATTGCAATAAAATGGTCTTTTGTTTACCGATTTTCTCAAAATTCGGCAGGAGGGATTTTCTCTTGACTCTCAATATTAATACTGGTGTATTTCATGGAAATCGATTCAGATTTGGATATAGCTCTCATATATATATATATATATATATCGCCCGATTTTAACTTCTAGAGTCACTGCAAACGCATTTATTGTTACATCTTGCCCAAATTTTGCAAAACGCTTTCTTCGACGACTGCCACAGTTTCTGAGGAGTTTGCTCGAAATCGGTTCAGATTAGATATAGCTCTCATATATATGTACGTCCGATTTTGAGAAATATTGCAAAAAAAGTGATCATTTGTGTTCCAATTCTGTCGAAATTTTGCAGGAAGGATTTTCTTACGACTTTTGATACTGCTGGTGCATTTGAAAGAAATAGGCACAGATTCAGATATAGCTGTCATATATGTATATCGCCAGATTTTCATCCTAAGAGCCACTACAAACGCATTGCTTGACAAATCTTGCCAAAATTTTGCACAGCGCTTTCCTCGACGACTACTACATCATTTGATAAGTTTGCTCGAAAACAGTTCAGAATTAGATATAGCTCCCATATATCTGATTTTGGGTACTTTGCCATAATGTTGCCATTTGCCAACAGTAGTTTTTACATTTTAAACATATTTGCTCGCCGAGGTCCATCAAAATTGGTTCATAATTGGATATAGGTCCCACATTGTACTTATAGTGTACGTGTAGGGTATTATACAGTCGGCACCGCCCGACTTTTGCCCCTCCTTACTGGTTATATATAAGATAAAACAAAAAAAAATTAAAAACTATGGTTTTTTTTTATTTTTGGAAGGGCGGGAGTTTTACGTAGTTTGGGATTGATTTTGGTTTGTTTTTTTTTCCACTTAGAGATTTTATTGGTCAGCCACAAACATGTTGGAAGGTATTTAGATTGTATTGATAAACTAGTCGTGATACTTATGTTCATTGATGTTGTAAAGGTGTTGGAATGCTAAGGAGTTTGGATAGAAAAATAAAAGGTTTAAAAAAATTCGAAGAACTCTTATCTAGTAGAAATGTAAGAGAAATGGATTCCAATTTTGAAATTTAACCAAAAATATTCGATTTTAGTTCCATCTAACTCGCCATTGAACAAACATAGAATTGTTTTTATTCCGCCGAAGTACCCTTGTTTAGCCGAGAAATTAGAGAAACGACCGTGTTGATTGGTGTCTTGAACAGAACTCCTCTTTATTTCTTACAAAAACTATCTTAACACCTAATACATACTTAAACTTCTGTAAACTGTACAATCTTAAATATCTAAGGACAACAAATACAACACACATTGATCCTATTTCCATCCACAGGATATTTACATAGTGAACTAGCTACCTGCCTTAGTTGAAACACATGTACTCTTAATGATTAGAAAATCACTTACTGATAAACGATACACTTAATGATAAACAATACAAATGCTTACTTCTACATAAGTGTTCCAACATGTGCTCATTTTATGATCTAAGGTTTTATCATAGAAATTCCCTATCTCTGGGTATATATACTATGCACACATGTCTGTTATTTGTTGGCCTATCCTCAACCAAACATACTGAACTGTACATTCTCCCCGCCTTAAAAGATCCTAGTCTTTTTATGAGTATTATATCTATTGAACATTGAATTGTTACATACAGAAAAATTACTTATAATTACAGTCTAAGTTGAATAAAGTTGAGCAAAGTAATATATATCTGTACATTTATATAGCAATTATTTTGTTTTATCTTAAACGAGGTAGTACAATGGATGCTGGCAGGTATCTTGATGACATGTTGCATACCTTCTTCAAAATCCATATCACGGCAATAATGATGACAATGATGATAATGCATGTAGTAACGCTGAAGCCATAATGTGCCAGATGATGAATATTTAAATGCGTGGGCCAGCCAAGAATTGAAGTTGCCTTAGGGATGTCTGAGAGTTTATAAATTGCAATCTCGTTATCCAACTTCAAATGTGACAATGGAGGTAAAAATGACGTCAAATTGATGTTTGGAATCATAAAATCAGCATCGCTGCTGTACCTGTCGTACGCCCATAAAGTGGTCTCTTCAGTTTCGAGATGACAATTTGGCTGTAGTTTTATCAGCCCTTGACCTTCTATAATAACAGCATGCCTTTTGTTGTCGCAAACAGCTTCAGCTCCCATTTGTGTCGAAATCGAAAATATCCAAGTATTTGGCGCTTGAACTTGTTTCCAATAATTTGCCCAAGCCTTGATCTCAACCTTGCAACTAGTTGGTACTCGTCTAGTCTTCAGAAACAATTGCACCTCGCAACTTTGCGTATTTCGTGTGTTGTATAAGGGATGAGTTTGAGGACAGATCATCATATCCTCAGTCTTCTGACAATGTGCCCAATTCTCTTCGCTGATGTAATAAAACATTGTTTTCCTCTCGTCAATTAACATATAACTGTTACTAGGTTGTATTCGTACAGATAAACCATCATGCATCTCCGGATATGCATGAATTGCATATGAAGTAAACAAATCAGCATTAATTAGCGGTAATCGTACGTTGAACAGAATAAACCCAATTGTTGTTCTTGTTGTAACATGTGCCAGTTTTGAAAGCTCCATTGGCCTCTCAGTAGGCAATCGCAACCTCTTGTTGACTGTGGACCTTATCCGCAGAATTTCGTCCTTCAATTTCTTAACAGAAATTAATTCATGCAGTAAGCTTCCTTTCGTGTTCGTCATCACAGTGATTAAATTCTTCTGAATTTCTCCAAACGCTTCTAATGTTGCTAATAGGCTTGTTGCTTTCCTCACAATAGCTTCTCGGTCGGCTAGATTATTCACCCGTGCATTCAAGGAATCGAAAGATCCTTTGAACTTCTGGATGTTGTCGAATATTACCTCATTTTGCTTTTTAATGACTTCAGAGGTAATGTCTTGAATAGAAGTATAATTCCTCTCCAAACTCAATAGATACTCTTGATTTTCCGCAGCATTCCGTATCTTCTCAGAAAGAACTTCAGCGTGTTCTTCGTCCATCAATCCAAACAGTGAATGAAAAATACCTCCAACAAACGCAAGTGCCGCTCGTTTCGACCTTCTATCAGGCATTGATGACATTATAAGCTCGTTCCTATTTTGCACTTGATGATATGCTTCTTCCAGCTCGTTCCGCAGAAAGACTTGCTGCTTTTCCAACACCTTATCCACAAAAACTCCATAATCCGACATCGCATTATTTATAGTTGTCATTGAAGCTGCATATTTTGATATGTTGATATGCACCACAATATCCCACGATGATTTCGTTAGCCCCACTGTACTAACCTCTTCGAAGAATATGCTAGATTTCTCCGTGAATTTAATAATATCAATTTTAGCTCTAATTGGGCTTATTAGACACAATAAATTTATAATACAAACTATGAAATTCTTATTTTTTATCCTCTCTCTTCTTAAGGTCGGTGAGACCGAACCTTTTCGTTTGCATATAGTCGGCTTTTTGTTTTCATTGTAAGCTGCATTCAATATCGTAGCTTCATCTTCTCCGACTATTTCCTCATTGTTCTCAGTGGGAAAAGGACAAACATTTTGGATCGATCTTTTTGTTTCTCCCGTGCTGGTCCTTACGTCCACCATTCTACACAACCCATCCGAACCTATGATCGTTCGGATGACCCTGCCCCGCCTCCAGCTCAGAGGTGGCAGATTATCCTCTTTCAAAAGAACCAAAGTACCCGGTTGCATATTCGATTGAGGTTTATTCCACTTGTACCTCTTATTTAATTCGGACAGATATTCCATCGACCAACGTTCCCAAAACGCATTTGCATTTTCTTGTACTGCCCTCCAATGGTCTCGCAGCCCTTTATAGCATTTGTTCTCCGACGAATCAACTATTGTCGTAAAGGCCTCTCCTATTAGAAAATGCCCCGGAGTCAATACACTATTGTCATTTGGATCTTCAGACAATGGTGTTAACGGCCTGGAATTTAAAACGGCCTCAATTTGAGCGATTAATGTACATAACTCTTCGTATGTCATTATTCCCTCTACCGCCTTATGAAAATGCTTCTTCACTGATTTCACGCATGCCTCCCATAGTCCTCCAACATGCGGTGATCGTGCAGGAATATTAATCCACTCTATGTCCCGTTGCAGACAAAACTCATCAATCTTCTCCTTATGTTGTTTTTCTGCAAACAATTTGTAGATTTCGTGCAAACTGTTTGAGGCCCCTACAAAGTTAGTCCCATTATCACAATAAATCCTAGTTGGACATCCGCGCCTTGCTACAAACCTTTTTAATGCACCAATAAACGCCGCTGACGTCAAATCTGATGCCACTTCCAAATGCGCTGCTTTCGTGGCAAAACAGACAAAAACGCACACATACGATTTGTCTATTCTCTTTCCTCTAACTTTATGGTGTATTTCTATTGGACCAAGATAATCAATGCCCACATTCAAGAACGGGCGAGTTCTTATAACTCTGTCTCCTGGCAAATTCCCCATCATTTGATGAATTTTCCTTGGCTCTACCCTGAAGCATCTATAACACCTATTTACTATCTTTTTCGCCAATAATCTTCCACGAAGAGGCCAAAATTGCTGTCTTACTATTGCTAACAACCCTTGCGGACCGACATGCAAATGCTCCCTATGTAATTGTTCCACTATCATCTCTGTAACTTTGCATTTGTATGGCAACAACATAGGATGCTTTGCCTCATACAGCAATGCGCTATTTTCCAACCGGCCTCCTACTCTTAAAATTCCCGAACTGTCCAGTATAGGACATAATGTGCGAATATGAGATGCTTCATGTACCTTACCTTTTGCCAGCATCTTCTCCAATTCGGCCGAAAAATATTCCTGTTGAACATCCCGTATTATTAGCCTGAGTGCTTCCTTTCTGTAATGTACAATAGACTTATGACCATTTTTCTTCGCAATATTAACAAATTTCAAGACCATCGCCACTACGTTTTGCAGCACAGAAAACTTGTTTCTGTGATTAATGGTCTTCCACCAAACAATTCCTTCTTGAATAACGAGAATCTTCGCCGCTTTCTTAACATCAGGTACGTCCACAATCTGCTCAAACGTTGTCTCTTTCTCAACCAATTCCTTCAAAAAAACCGGACCTTCAAACCATAGTTCATTTTCCACGATCTGTCGTCCCAACAGCCCTCGAGATAACAAGTCCGCAGGATTTTCTTGAGACTTTACATGCCTCCATTGTGACAATTCTGTCATAGACTGTATAAAAGACACCCTATTTGATACAAATATTTGCAATACTGCCGGATCCAATCTTAGCCAGTTCAAAACAATTGTCGAATCTGTGTAATAATAAACATCAGCAGATCCCACCATTACCTTTAAACTTTCCAGCACCGCCTTCATGAGCTCAACTAATAACACACCAGCACACAATTCCAAACGTGGCAGTGTTATCACCTTTATTGGTGCTACCCTTGACTTCGATGTCGCCAACTTACTACTTACATTGCCCTCGCTATCAATAGTTCGGACGTAGATAGCTGCACCATACGCTTTCATTGACGCATCGCTAAACCCGCATAGTTGAATTTTCATTGGTTTCACACAACATACATGCCTCGGCACCCTTACTTCATTAAGACATATCAAATTCTCCTTTATCCTTACCCATCTTGCACATACATCGCTATCAATCACATCATCCCAATCGACTTTCAATTTCCACAAATCCTGCAGCAGTATTTTTGTCAACACCACAACAGGACCAATCAGCCCCAATGGATCAAACAATCTTGAAATTTCACCCAAAATCGTCCTTTTCGTTACAGTTGTCATTTCTTCACGGTGATAGTTGAAGCTAAATACATCTCTTGATGGGCTCCAACTTATACCTAAAGCCTTTACACAATTAACCAGGCCCGATTCAAGTTTAAATGTTTTTTCCACATCCTTTTCATCGACACTTTCCAATATTAGCTCGTGATTTGCGCACCACTTCCTCAAAGGCATTCCATACCGTTGTAAAATGAGTGCAATGTTGTCTCGAAATGCCTTAACAGACTCAAGACAGTCTCCTCCTGTCATCAAGTCGTCTACATAAAAATCACATCCAATTGCTTCAGACTCCATCGGATATTCATCCTTATTCCACTTGGCAATTGTCTCCAAACATTTTACTGCCAAATATGGAGCTGCCGCAGTGCCATACGTAACCGTCTTGAGGACATATGTTCCAATAGGCTCGTTATCGTTCCAACGCCAAAATATCCGCTGAAACTTTGTATCACAGCCTTCTACCCAAATCTGTCGATACATTTTCTCAATATCAGCAGAGAACACATACCTATGCCTCCTAAATCTGAGCAAAATATTAAATAAATTCTCCTGCACCTTCGGACCTGTGTATAATACGTCATTCAGCGACACATTTGAAGTGGTTTTGCACGACGCATCAAATACCACTCTCAACTTTGTAGTCGAACTTTCCGGGCGTAATACACAATGATGTGGCAAATAATATCCATCCTCCAATCTGGGCACCTCTGTCAACTTTTTCATATGTCCCATGTCTAGATATGTCCGAAGAAACTCGTGGTACTGCGCTTTCAACGATTCTTGTTTCTCAAGCTTTCTCTCGAGAGCAAAAAATCGTCGCCTTGCAATTCCCGCCGAGCTTCCTAATTCACTACATCCCTTTTTCAATGGCAACTTCACTTGAAATTTTCCATCCGCTGCCAATTTAACGCTGTTGTCAAAAATTTCCTCACACTCCTTCTCGTCCACTGTTAACCTCCTCATTTGTGGAACCTCTTCTATCTCCCAAAACCTCCTCAGCACTTCATCACCTTTGTGAATCGTTGCCACAATTTTAGGGCTTGAATCTGAATGGTCCATTATTGCAGGGCCACTTACTACCCATCCTAACAAGGTTTCCTGCACTCTTATCCCACGCTTTTCACTGCGCAATTGACCACTTGCCAAAACATCAAAAAATATTTCCGCCCCTACTAACATATCAACACCCCTTGGAACATTATACTGGGGATCTGCCAGTAACACTTTCTGCGAAAATCTCTCCGTCCTAACCCTCGACTCCGGAACATTTGATAAAATATTCTTTATTACTAACGCATCCACACTAGCGCTATAATCTGACGTTCGCGATCGAAGATTGACTCCTACCTTTTCATCAATCACGGATTTATGACTCGCCAACCCTTCTATTTCCTTTCTGGTGCTTTCACCAGATAACTTCAATTTGTTCCTAAATTCTTTGGTCATAAGACACACTTGTGACCCACTATCCAGCAGGATACGACAGTCTATCCACTGTCCATCTCCATTCTTCACCTGAACAACCGCCGTGGCCAATAATACACATGTATCATCTTTAACAATCTTGTCACTTACCACTGCGCTTTTCTGTCCAGTCTTCGCCCTATGAAGAAGTGAATGATGCTCACCGTTGCAACTTTTGCAATTGAACTTGGTGGTACATAACCTTTTGGTATGACCACTGCCCAAACATCTGGAACAAGCACCACTATCCATTACCCTGTCCCATCTCTCCTTGATTTCAAGGTTCCTAAATCTCGAGCATCTGTAGAGTGGATGCCACGTCAGACAACCAAGAACACATTTGTGTCCTTTAGTCGTCTGCTCCTTAGCATTCGGTATCTCTTCCCCTTGGAAATCACCCTTCCTCTGGGCACCATCCGATACCTTTATTCCCGAAGGATTTACCAACCCTTCTTCATTCCTTTGAATGAATTGTTGGCTTGCCTCCAAGGAATACTGCATCTGATTCAAAAATTCCATGAGACTATCCACTTTTGGAATCTCACGGGATTTTCCTAAGTGCTGCTCAAACTGGATCCTCAAATTCTCATCCAGTTTTCTCTGCAACACATAACACAAGAAAGCTTGATACATCTCTTGTGCATCAAGCTTTAGTGCGTTTAAACCCTGTAAACTTTCGTTTACAACCTCTACAAATCTCCTCACACTTTGTGAGTTAAAAAATACGCCAGGAGCATCCAATATGGACTTAAAATAGAGTGATGTCGTCGCTCTATTATTTGAGTAGTGTTCACTCAACAAATTCCATGCCGTCTCAAAATTCTCATCCCTAACCGGCAATTTCGCAATTTTCCGCGCCGCTTCTCCCTTTATCTTCGACTTCAATACACACATCTTCTGTGTATTGGAGATCGGTTGCTCCATCACCAATTGTTCGAACAACTCCCTAAACGTCTCCCACTCTACAAACTTTCCGGTAAATACAGGAATTTCTATAGAGGGCAACGTAAATGGAAGAGTTGTAGCCTTATTCTCTATTCCAGGAATGTCCGAGTAGGAATCCCTCAAGCCATAGAAAACTTCCGTCAAGTCATCGTCCGGAAACTCTTCCATGTATTGCAAAAATACAGTCTCAGCTAGCCTGTACTTCTCCTTCACCACATCAGCAGAAACCCTTTTACTTTTCAACCCCTCAATCTTGGCCTCTAGCTCGTCCAAGACATATTGGAATTTCCGAATAAGACCAGTGCTCTTCCTTACATCAGCAGGCCGTCCTAGTCGCATTTGGCTGATATGCCCAAATATATCATCCCGCCTTTCCTGGGTCTGTCTAGCACCCACGCCAAATGTGGGCAAGGAGAACGCTCCAGCACCATCTGAGTCTTTCCTGGGTTCCATCATTCGAGTTTGCTCAGATGTGGGACTCAGGGACGCATCTTCTCCAACTTCCACCCCCTTCTGGCCCTTAGAATTGGATGGTTTACCGTCTCCTACCGCTTTCGGAGCGTTTGTCGCAAGCCTATTATCGATTCCCATGCCATCTCTGACCTGATAATATAAAACCTCAAATTTCTTCATCGAATCCCGCACTCCGTCTACGAAATTTCCTGTGAAGTATGCGTCATTTTGCATCGTATGCGACGGCGGCCTGATTTCGTCATCAGTGTTCTCAAACTCTTCGACTAACTGTTTGAAACACGCCCACATCGCCACCAACTCCGATTCTCTTATACCTGCACCCGCCTGACTCAATTTCGTGTACAAGCCAGCAATATTTTGCCCTACAACACCCTGTCGCTCTA